>NC_068297.1:32037253-32115913 GCF_025860055.1 Xyrauchen texanus | reverse complement strand
AATTGAATAACGTATTATGTTTGTACACTGAGATCTCCTCTTGTAATAATTCCTAACTGTTTTTACTTTTACTGAAATTAAAGGCTTACTGGTATTATTTAACGTTAAATCGTAATGTTTCATAGGTAGAGTTTTATAATGGGACTTAATTGGATGCAGTAAAAGCATCACAGCATTTCTGCCCAATCGAGATACATAGCAAGGAATTTCCTCTAATTTGTAGCTATGTGACACTAAATTTGACTGGATTTTATTTCCAAAGATTCTAGATTAAGATTTCTAAAAACAAGGACATTTGAAATATATAAATTAATAAATTAATAATAGCAGAAATGCAATATTTGTGTTTGAATTGAAATCTTTCATTTTTTCATTGTATTTACTGTTAAATAACTGCAGATTAAATGCTTTATTTAAACTTCATTTAATACAAGTCTCATAAATCAAGTGTTTATAACACCCTTTTTATGTACTAGGCTTCATTTTACTCAAACTGAGCAATGGGATTGCATGAGTTTAACATGTTCCAGATAAACAATACAGATGTGTGGGTGTGCGGTACA
Organism: Xyrauchen texanus; assembly: GCF_025860055.1. Lineage (NCBI taxonomy): Eukaryota > Metazoa > Chordata > Actinopteri > Cypriniformes > Catostomidae > Xyrauchen > Xyrauchen texanus. The sequence continues at coordinate 32,115,350 of NC_068297.1, read as the reverse complement.
GACTGCTGATACAATAACCTGCAAACATGCTCCACAGATGAATCAGCCCTGCACCAGTTTCCATGCAGCAGCTCTGTTTCTAGACATGTGTGAGCTCTGAGGCTTGGGTGCAGCAGCAGGTGTGTGTGTGTGTGTGATGCAGAATTGAACACAAACATCTCGAGAGCATTCTGACCACATCCTGCACAATACCTCCGCACTGTTCGCAAAGAAATGACACCACATCCTGCTTTCAGCTACAACAGTCTGCTCTGTGACATTTCAAGTCTTCTATAGGCCATTTAAAGTAGAAGAACTAGTCTAATTATGTTATTCTGGATAATATTATATTATTTACATGAAAGAATGAGGAGAAAACAAACAATATTTTGTTTTATGAAGAATCCAGTATATTTTTTTATTTAATTATTAGAAATAAGAATGGGGGGCATATCTAAAAAAAAAATCATTCAACAACAACATAACAACAAGATGCTCATTTTGTTGGTAGAAAGCTTCTAATTGTGAGTCTTCAGTTATTATTTGCAATTGTAAATTTATTTGCAATTCTCAGTACTTTTTACTTTGTCTTGTTTCTGGAAATTGGGGGAACATTTTTTTTCATTTACAATAAATCTTAGTTAAGGCTTAGAAAACTTAGAGGTCACAGGTCATATAAAGTCATATTTTTCTTGTTTAAATGGAAAACTCTTGCATAACTGAGATAAAACACCCACATTTTCCACTATTCAGATCAGATGCAAATATGCTCTCTTTCTCGTAAAGCAAAGGACTCAATTAAACAGAGAATATTTTAGTCACAGCCAAAAGTAGAATATGAAAATCTAGGAAAATACAATGTAATTTTTTTTTTTTTTTTTTTTTTTGGCATTTTACCCAAAACATGCTTCTTATGGTTAGTTGCCTTTAAATGCTTTTAGCTTTAGCTTAACCAGTCAGTTTCTGAGTTGAAACTTAACAAGGAAGTGTTCAGGTTTTGGGAGATTTCTTCATATTTTACTATTAACAAAACAATAAGCTGTGATTTTGAAGGCATACAATCTTAAACACAAACACTGTTACATGGTTATAAACATGTATATAATACAATACAGCAAATAAACATCCTGCACTGGTCTTGCATCTTGTTTTGGTCTCTCAGTGGCCAAGATGATGAAGATCTCAGTCCTCTGATAACGGTTTTCTGTCAATTGAAAACTGTAGGGGAAACAAATGGATAATTATATTGGATATATATATATATATATATATATATATATATATATATATATATATATAGCAGCTGATCCACTAACTACTGTCTAGAAGCATCAAAGACACATCTCCTTCGTGAGCACTTGTGAATTGCTTCATTCTTTCAAATAAATAAATAAATAAATAAATAAAACCTTACTCCATTATTTTACCAATCTCTCTCACTTTCCTTCCTAGTTGTACTTATCTGAGCAACTTGAAACTTTGTTTTGCAGCACGTTTACTGCATATTATTGCTATATATATATTCTGTCTATATATTGTATAATTTTACTACATTAATGACATTGCATTAGATACATTTACAATAGAAATACTAAAGTATTTTCAAATTGTCAAATAATTGTCACTGAATGTGACTCGATGGATTGGAGATTTGATGTGTGAGTTTAGATTTCTTTAGATTACCTTAGCGTTTCCACACCAGAACGGCCATAATCAGAGCATACAGCACACTCTTGGAGAGGAACAGGATGTAGCCAAAGCCAAACGTGTTCAATGACCTCAGATTTACTAATATCACAAACATAAATGTCACATCACTCCAACAGTAAAAACGCAATTATTGTCACATTAAACAATTAAATGTCAATAGCCTTTTTTTCTCCTTTTACAGTCAGAGCATTGAGCATTCAGTGACCCCAACAAGTATTTTGGAAACTTAAAACTCACCTGATGTATGATGTATGGCGCTACATTAGATGACAACAATATCAAAGCAAGCATATGCTTTTCTCAAAATTAACTTCAAATTTAGCAATTTTTAAATACTTTCAACCAACTGCTCCCACTGTCATTTATAGTAGATGCATGAAGTCAGTTCCCTCAATTTCTCACAGGTGCTGCCTACATTGGTTTTTCTGACTTGCCAGGCTACATGGACATGATCAGGATAAAAGTTTCCAAATGCTTTTTGGAATAATTGTGTACAGTATTTCTATTGTTTTATAACTAGATCTATCAATCAGTATAAATAATAATAATAATTGAAATAATATCACGGCAAGCCAATTATTTCATTGAAGTAATCAATATAGCTGATTCTTAAAAACTCAAATAATTATTAATATAATATAATAAATTATAAATATAATAAAGGCTATATGATAATAATAATAATTAATTCAATTGAAATGTAATGCATTATTGGGGCAGATGAGTAAAGCATTGATTAGACAATACAAAAAGTGTCTTTAACATGTATTTTTGCTTTATTCCCTTTTCATGAAACAAGCCTACATTCTACAGATACTGTGTCCATTTTGTAATTGAGTTTGTCAATCTGTTATTTTTCTTGTTCATTATTTTTAATTGTCGGTTTATGTTCAAGCGTGTCAGACGGACACATTTGGAGTGTCTCACTGGTAGTCAGTCTAATAAACAACCTCATAAACACTTTAGAATGCTTTGATAAGTTAAAAGTAGTTGATATTGCTTTTATTGTGGCAGTCCTGCTTGTGAAGTTTAATGAGTCACACGGAACGCTCCTGTTGATATGGCTCGTAAAAACACAAAGTTACATACTTTTTTTTTAATAAAATTTACATACGAGTCAATGGGCATGAAATTAAATGTAATTTAAAAAATATATATATTTTAAATGCATTATTTTTTATTTTATTTAATGAATTCCACTAAATGAGCATGTTAAATTGACAGCGCTATTTATATTTTATAAAATATTTTTCTGAATTCCTTCTTTCAAATGTATGCTAATGGATTGATGTTTTGTTATCTAATGGCACTTTTCCACTGCACATTACGGTTCGACTCGCCTCGACTCTACTCGATTTACTTTTCTGAGCTTGCATTTCCACTGCAGTTTAGTGCCACCTCAATGTGGGTGGGATTATAGGCTGATTGTCATAGTCGTGCTGCCTCTACTGCCTTGACATCATCTTAAACACAACACAAAAACTGACCAAAACAATAACACAACTGTTAGCTGTTAGCTACTAGCTCATTGTGCTGCATAAAGCTGTTGTTGAATGGTGATTTTACACAAATGTAACAATTAAATTGGCCTGGTTGTTTTAGAAGCAATCTTCCAGTAGCTGGTCAACTAAATGAAGTGAAGCTTTCAAGCAGAGTTAACGTAACAAAATGTACCATCCTCCATCGTGGCACTCTCCCTCCCATTGCTCTCCAGTTTAGATAGCTTCCATTTGGTCAAACCATTTCCAATTTTCCTTGATGGTTCTGTAGACATTTTTAAGTTGTTTTTCACTTTTCCCTACACTGTTGGAAGGTCCGGTGGTAGCCGTCACAGCTGATACACTTCCTGAGAGACTTTTTCGTTTCGCTCATCGCTAACGAGTGGACAGGCTGCACCTTGTTTATTGACCATGGCGTGGTTTTGCGTACAGCCATTTCTTTTTTCACAATTCGAAAGTCACGTGAACAAATGATACTGCTATCGCTGTTGCTAACTTTAAAACTAGCGGGTTGATGTCGCTTGTCGGAAATCCAGTGACTCTAGTAGTGACGATAATTCCCTGAACAATTAGTGATCTGCAGGATTTTGACGTCACATTTAGTATCGGCTCGGCTCACCTGGAACCTCGACCAAGGTGCTACTAAAAAAAGTATCAGGTACCAGGTACTATCCACAGTGGAAAACCACAAAAAAGCGAGCAGAGTCGAATTGAGTCGAGTTGTACCCTGCAGTGGAAGTGATGCTATTCACTGAAGTGTCCGCAATAACTGGGGTCACTCTCTCATGATTATAATTTCACTTGGAATATACATACATTTTCAATGAAAAGAGCACGCTTACCTCTATGAGCTGGAGGGAAGAAAAGAAAATACACACTTATATATTGTATCCATGTTACATGATATCCAATACACTTTAAAACCTGTTTATCACACTGTTTGTGCAATTTCCAAACCTTTTTGGCCTTTTATGCTGTGTCTGACATTGTTGGTTTGCGTTCCATTGTAGAAGTAGACAGTGCAGGTGAAGGTATTGTTGGGGTTCATCCAGTCTGCATCATCAACTTTAATTCTGCTAGTGATAGTGTACTTTAATGTGTTCTGGTCTTGTTGTGCTGTAAGGTCAGTTGCCACATTGGTCTTTCTGTCTTTGCCATTCACTTGCCAGGTTACACGGACGTGATCGGGATAAAAGTCAGAGGCTACACACACCAAAGTTGAAGTTTTATCTGTCTTGTTTTGGGAACAGATCTCTCTTGGAGAGGGTGGTAGGACCTTGACGTTTGGCTTAGAAATGTTTGCAGCTTGAGGAGAACAACAAAGATAATTAGAAAGGGTAATTTAAAACTACTGTGTTAATGTGTAATGGGGTGGTAGGTGTTCCTAACAAGGATGGGGACATAACAAGGACCTTAAATAACCTATGATGTGCGGTCAATGAAAAGGGTGTTTTTGTTTGTGCCAGCAAATTGAATTAATATGAGTGTCTAGACCAATTTTCCAAACTTTTTTGTCTTATCTACCCCCACAGTGTTATCTATATGGATCAATTACCCCTTCATACACACTAAATGTGTTCCTTTTCACTCATTTTACTGGATATCATTAAGCGTGATCATTAATATTATTATTACAAATTATTACAATGACACTTTTAAACCACCAACAAAAAACAATACTGGGTGAAAAACAGTAACTGAAGCAGTTTGAGAAATATGAGGGAAATTAGTAAAGAGCACTTTTGTTATGCACATAAAATATGTTCCACTACAAGTGTCAAATTGTCAAACCTAACACTATATTACAACTTATTTTTTTTTATGAGTGATTTCATTTATTAAATATGAAAATCATGATATTAAATCATAGTATGCTAGGGTGACCATATTTTGATTACCAAAACCAGGACACTCGGCCTGGCAATGAGATACTCAAATGATACTCGAATTTTACTCAAAGATGCCTTGTTAATTTCAATACATTTAAAGTAGGCTATGCCTCTGTATGGATAGAAAATTGTTATTACAAAATACTATCTATCAAAGACACAAAAAGACGGCCAGGACAGGACGTGAAAACAGGACATGTCCTGGTAAAACAGGACGTTTGGTCACCCTATAGTATGCAATCTTTAGACAGCCCTATTAATATTATTATTATTATTATTATTACAACAAACCAAAATCAAACTATAAGTTTGCCCTGGAACCTGCTTAAGGACCCCTTGGGACAAGTTTACCCCTGATTGGCAGTTATTTGTGTTCGATTTTGTTTCATGCTATTATTGGAAATAAATGCTTTGAACCCAGACACTAAAAAATATACACACAAACTCTTTCTCTTTTACTTTTGTTTTTCTTCTTCTGCTGAAGATTTCATTAATATTCTCATTGGAATATCTCATTTACAGAAATTAAAATACAGTATTTAAGAAATAAAACATTTTATTTCTTTAATTAAATATATATATATATATTTTTACATATAAATAACTTCAGCTGTAAGCTTCTGGACTTCTATTGGTCTATGTGCCTAGCTTTCTGCAACCAATACATTTCATTTGCATGTATTGTACCATATCAGCCATTTTACTGCATTTCAGTGATCAAACAATTGATTATCCAGAATGATGTCTACTTAAGTATCACATGGAAATTGCAGTGTAAAAAATTTACTTAAACTTACCCAGAACTGTCAGTTTGGTCCCTTCTCCAAATTCTAGTTTTGCGTAGCTTGTACACGATGATTTACCTCATTACCTAAACCTCAACAACTAACAGCTAATAATGGGCAATCGTACACTGTTTTTGGGGGCCCGTTTTCAGTTTGAGACCATGAAAGCCATAGTGGCCTCCCAGCTGTTACCTTGAGAGGCCTCTTGTGAGTAGCAAGATTGAGTGAAATGTTGTTTCTCTAATATGAATTAGTGTCTTTTAGCAATTATCAAAACTAACAAAAACGCCAATAAACATACAGTGGGTCCAAATACTATTTGTATAATAGAAATGTATATATCTTTTATCTTTATTCATTCATATTTATATATATATATATTAGTGGATGTATGATTTCAGTTGACCTGTGTGACCAGAGGTGTCGTTCATCACACACATTATGGACGTTCCAAGTTTGACAACCAGAGAGTGTTCAAATAAATGTTTACATTTTGAACAGTATATCTATTGATCCATATCATTTAAACAAACTTATTTTGGTGAAACATTTATCTTTTTGCTTGTGATATTTCTTGGAAATAAAAGTCACTTGGTTTGATAAAATATTATATTATGAATAAATTAATAAATAAATACATAAATAACTGTATGAAATGTTGTGCTTGTTCTTTTCTGAAAATTCTGTAGAACAACTTGTTTAAGAAAAGAGAAATCAGATATTTCAGAAAATGTCAGGAGCAAAAAGGATGAAAAAACAAAAAATAAACAGCACACTATCTTATAATTTCCTGTCCTGTTTCAAGTTTATCCAAGGTTATGTACATGATGTGCAACCAGTACTAGTTGTAGTACACTAGTACTGTAGTATTTAGTGAACATTTAAATGTAGAATTCTTAATCCCCTTCATTGTAAGCTAAGAAAAAAAAAAAACTCAGAATCTGTGTACTCTGAGTTTTTCATGTTGATGAATACACTTCGGACTGATTTAAACTCCAAAATTTTGCTTAGAGAAGCTAGAACCTCAAGGGATGACAGAAAGTGGGGCTACTGTTTTCATTGTTCTTTTCCTTCAAAAACAAAAAAACAACAACAACAACAACACTCAAATGGCAAACAAAGTTTCTACACTTTCTGTGTCTTCACTAGGGGAACCCTTAAGAAACAAGACCACAGACAGATTTTTACTTGTAACACTGTACAACAAGATTGCATTTGTTAACATTCGTTCACAACATCAGTTAATATGAACTATCAATGAACATTACTTTTGCAGCACTTATTAATCTTGGTAAATATTAATTGCAACATATACTAATAATATTTTTTTTAATACGTTTTACGCTTTAAAATGTGTTAATGCATTATAAACTAAATTTAATTTACTAAATACAATTTAATTTGTATAAATTATCATTAACTAAGATTAATGGATTCTGTAAAAAATATATTGCTCATTGTTAGTTCATGATACAAAATGCATTTGCTAATCTTAGCAAATTGAACCTTATTGAAAGTGTTACCTGAGTAAACTGATACATGTGACTACTAACCGCTGATTAATGAATGTTACTGTATTGTTGCATGATCTAATATGTACATTCAATATCATTATAGATGGCAGGCACTGACTGTTGAGGTTAAAATACATGAGTGATGCTTTTAAGCCCTTTGCATGTATAACGTGTTGCAATTTACTATAAATTTACTTCTAAGAAAAAGACAGTTCATAATTTTTAAGTCATTTTGCTCTAAATAGTAGCCTAGATTGGTGGATCATATTTCTATAGAACAATTGAGGATGCTTTTCTGGATTTTCTTAGATACTATGGATTTTGCTTTATTTATATATGAAACAAATTCAGAAAACAGAGAGAAATACAAGGTCATAGTAAATATAATAATTATATGTTTTATATAATAACTCTGTAAACAAGTCTGCCAGACTAGTATGAGAATATGATGTGAATTAATACTAAATAGAAAGAAGCAAAATGAAACAAAAAATATTCCCTATTAACAGTTTACCACAATTTAAACAAATATTTTGCAATTACTATTTTTTGCAATTACTACTAATATTTTGCTATGCAGTTTTTAGCACACTTTTATAGAGGTAAATCCTCAAAACACACAAAACAGAGAAATATTGCGAGAGAAACAGAGTGAAAGAGAGAAAAGTAATTTCCATTATATGTTACAGTATGTTGAACATTTCCTTTCCGAGTGTTGCTGGATGTTGGTTCTCTTGGTAACTTCTACAATCCGAAGTTTCAATTAAGTTCAATGTCCTCACTTGCCAGCTGAACCCTGGGGACCAGAGAGTAATAAAGAGTCTTTATATCTTATAAAAGTCTTTATATCTTGTAATTCAATCAAACAATCGGTCGGTCGGTCAGTCTGTCTGTCTACCCATCTGTTTGACTGAATCTCTGTCTACAAGTTAAATTAATTGAATTTAATTTATTTCCAAAATGACAAATGATCACACTCTATAAAAACTGACACAGGCCTAGTGAACTAATACAATAACCAAAAGTACAGACACATTTGTGCAACCCCCCAAACTGTTCTGTAAATTTTGCAGCTTTACCTTTCTCCATACAAATACCAAGATGATAAGGCCGTACAGTCCACTCTTAGCAATGAACACACCATATCCCAGCTTTACCATCTGTGCTGATTTTATGTGGTCCTCTGGAATTAAAGAGATCACATAATATGAAAGGTGTATTTCTAACACAGCCTTGATTGCATTCAACGTAGAAAAAGTGATAAACAGTGAATCCCAGTTCATTCATTCATTTTCTACAGTTTGTTAATGGAGTCAACAAATAACATCCTTTTAGACCCGAACATCAGATAGAGAGAAGTATAAAGATATCTTGATATGTTCTTAAATGTCACATATTACTCAACTAGAACTGTAAGTTTAGTGCATTTGCCAAAGTATGCTTGATAGCCAGAGGTCACACTGATTCTATGCTACAGTTAAAACTTGAGATATAGTTGGATCATATAAAGAGTCTTACTTTTCCTTCTATATCTAACATAATTTTAAAGGCATCATAAAGCCTAACTAAAGATATTCAGTAACTATACTTGTTCATGAAGACACCACTACAAAGATATAACATAGCGATTAGCATTGATACTGTGATGAAATCACAGTGAAATTCTGGCAAACATATGTTATAGCAATGCAAATCCTCAATCTTTGATAAAATAGCATTTAGAGCAGTTTCCTTTCCTAGTACAGTTAACTTTGTTCCTTTGCCGAAGTAAGCCTGAGCAACACCAGAGTCACAGTACACACGTGCACTCATAGAATTTACTCACAAAGACAAATCTTAAAGCCGTAGAATCTGTTTATGCCGCATTAATGCTTCATGACTAAAGGCCTATATGTAATAATAAAGTAATTATTCTATAGCTGCAGATAACAATGCTTATGCTATTCAGGGTTGCAGGGAGTGCTGGAGCTAATCACAGCAGTGAACACCCTGGACAGGTGGCCTGTCCATCACAGGGCTATCACACTCACTCACACACACACACACACACACACACACACACACACATACACACACACACACACACACACACACACACACACACACACACGTTGTGTTTCCATGTTTTATGGGGACTCTCTACAGACATAATGGTTTTTATACTGTACAAACTTTATATTCTATCCCCTAAACCTAACCCTACCCCTAAACCTAACCCTAACAGAACATTTCTGCATTTTTACATTTGCAAAAAACATAACTTAGTATAATTTATAAGCTGTTTTCCTCATGGGACTACAAAATGTCCCCACAAGGTCAACAATTTGGGTTTTACTATACTTATGCGGTTATTTGGTCCCCACAAAGTGATAAATACATGCTCACACACACACACACACACACACACACACACACACACACACACACACACACACACACACACACACACACACACACACCTCATATAAACATTTTGAGGCTTACAAAAGAAAAGTGCAAATCCTTACCTCTGTTGAATCCACTCTCTGTAAATTAAAAGAGAAGAGTATTAAGAAAATGTATTTGATTTGGTGCTTTGGTATTTGATTAAAAATATTAAGACCCAAAGATATGAAAGTTATACAAATTATGCAGAATTTCTACCTGCAGTTCCTTTAACTGTGCGGAAATCTGTAGTATATATACTTCCATTATAGAAACTGTATGAGCAGGTGAATGTGTTTTCTGCTTTGTTCCATTTCTTTCTAGAGACTTTGAGTCTGCTGGACATGTCGAACATATTTATTCCATTTTTGGTGGCTTCATTGTCTGTTGCCACACCTTCAGTTACTTCTGTTCCTCCAATTTCCCATTTTATTGTGAGATGATCTGGGTAGAAGTTCTGGACCACACACACAAGAGTGACATACTTCTTACATTTCTCCTTTTGGAGAGTTCTTGGAGTGTTATATTTTGTGGTTCAGTGGTTTTCATACCAGGCTCTGTAAAATAATATAATAAAACAAGTGTGACAATATTGAAGACCACCTTCCCATGGTGAATCTGCAGTTTTATGAACATTATATTATTTTTATCATCATTAATATAATTTCTAGATGTTTTAAAAATAATAACAATAAATAATAAATAAATAAAATGTTTGATTATGTTTATGCATACATGTTTACACTATATAATTGTCTGTGTCAGCAAACATTTTCACAAATAAAAATCTCCAATAGCCTATTTCTACAATCATTGACAACATGAATTGTGTACATGCACCAGTTGCAGAAAAGTACAAGGAAGCCTCAGTTCAACAACAACATCTACTATACTATGTAAACATCCATTAACATAAGCACAGTAAAGCTAATGTAAAAGTCACAATTCAACATTCTTACCAAGAACAGTTAGCTTGGTCCCTTCTCCAAAATAGGCAGGATATGTGCCAGAGCACACTGAACCGAGACAAGTAAAAAACTAACCACATGCAAGCTAATGTTTATATTTGATATCTACTGTAAATATCTACTCCACGTTTATTGCACTTTGTTGCCATCTTACTGTTTGCATAATTATACTATTTTTCTGTTGTCTCTGTGTGATCCTCGTGAATAGAGTTTGATATTAAAGACTTTTAAATGATTTAATTGCTAACCTTTTTGTGGTTACTTGTTTCAAATAGCAATCATATTCAGTTGCATTCTACAGTTTAGGTGCTCAACTGCTTTTTCTTACAGGAAAACCACATACAACCTTAAGAACCTAATTTATCTGTCCTTGCAAACTTTCAATTACAGTGTATGTAGCTTAAGGCAGAAATCTTACTTGATAGAGTATATATCAACAATAACAGTCTTTTGATAATACTTATTCAGTGAGAGCAAAACAGCAAAAGTTGCCAAAGAACAGGTGCAGCATTCAGACCTACGTAGAAGAACTTTCGGAGCTGAGTGTTTTATATTGTATATAGTTTATATATTCAACAATCAGCGTTGGCTCATTTGACAATGCAAAGCAGTTCACTGTTATCCAAACTGAACCCACAAATAATAAAAAAGAAAATCTAATGTTGTATCCTTACCCAAAACAGTGAGTTTGGTCCCCTGACCAAAGTATGCAGGTCTGTTGTTCACACTGATCAATGGCTACAGTAAAACAGTCTCTATCATTTTAACCTGATTTCATTGTACAATGGCATGCCTATGATGCTCAAAATATAGATTTTTAACAAAGCTCTGAATCATAAATGATGAATGTTGACTTTGTGAGAAAAATGTAATTTTAAATGATTTTTCCCCTAAATGATACAAGATGTTGTTGTAACACATCATAGTTTTAGTAAATAGTTTTATTATTACATTTTTGTAAATTTGTTATCTGAGTAATAGCAAAGATTCTGGCAGCTGAACCAAACTCATGTTTTAGAAGTATAACAATGGCAACTTTCTATTTTGATTCCAAATTTTGTGACTAGTTTGCATAAACACGCTTCAATTCCTCGGACAAATGTTGTTTACGTGATTTAGTGGAAATGAATAATGGCATTCACAAATATTTTTTAACCCTTTAAACATTTTCAACTATAAATTGACAAAGCCTACTGATTGAGAAAATAATAAAAGGCATGCAGACAAAGAAAAAAAAAAACTTACCTAATACAGTTAATTTGGTGCCACTGCCAAAGTATGCAGGATTGAAATTGTTCACACTGATTGTAAGCTACAGCTAAAACATCAGCTATGGTCAAGATCCTGTGCACATTGCTTTTAATGACTAGTGAACTAATAAAATTCTTCTCATTCATAAATAATGTCACAGATATACATATATTGCATAATTGCCTTCATTTTACACACTTAATGCCATGGAATAGATATAATAAGCAATCATATTATCAATGCTCTGTTCATAATGGAGTCAAATAAATTAATTTTATACCTGAACATCAGATAGAGAGAAGTATAAAGATATTTTGGTTAGTTCTTAAATGTCACATATTACTCACCTAGAACTGTAAGTTTAGTGCCTTTGCCAAAGTATGCTTGATAGCCAGAGGTCACACTGATTCTATGCTACAGTTAAAACCTCAGCTATAGTTGGATCATATAAAGAAAAGAGTATTACATTTCCTACTATATCTAACATCATTTTAAAGGCATCGTAAGGCCTAACTCAAGATAATCTGTAACTATACTTGTTCATGAAGATGCCAATACAATGATATAACCTAGCAATATTAGCATTGCTACAGTGATTGCCTCTATTTTTCTTTGACTTGAACAAAATCACACATCCTCAGTCATTAATAAAATAGCATTTAGAGCAGGTTTCTTACCTAGTACAGTTAACTTTGTTCCTTTGCCGAAGTAAGCCTGAGCAACACCAGAGTCACAGTACACACATGCACTCGCAAATTTACTCACAAAGCCAAATCTTAAAGCCCTAGAATCTGTTTATGCCCCATTAATGCTTCATGATTATAGGCCTATACTTCCACTTTAGAAAGATAACTTTTGCCCACTGAGTAATTATTTATCATGTCGTTTTATGAATATAACACACAAATAACATTATTTCCACGGCTCTTTGCATAGACATATCAACAAATGACATAAATTTAGACCTGACCGTCAGATAGATTATGTTTCTAAATATCCCAATAAGATCTGAAATATTTTGCAATTTACTTACCGAGAACTGTAAGTTTGGTGCCACTGCCAAAGTATGCAGCACTGCCCATGTTCACATTGACTCTATGCTACAGTTAAAACCTCAGCTGTAGCCAAGGTCATAAATATTGCAACTTATCTCAATAAATCTAAATCCAATTTTTAAAACATAATTAGATCAAGATAATTGTGAACTACTGGCATTTCACTTTCTTTCTAAAAAATAAAGTAAAATATTTGATACCAAAAAGCAATTTACATATTGCTTTTTGCTTCCATTTCACATAAATTCATGGTATGTCCGATGTTTTAACAATGGCAATCAATGAAAGTTTTGTTTCTTACCCAGTACAGTTTACGTTGTTCTGTAGCCAAAGTAAGCTTGATAACCACCAGTGTCACAAATTTATCCAAGACACCAAATGCTGAAGCATTAGAGTCTTATTTTACTTTTAAATATGCTGTTCGACGATGTCAATTTCATTTGGATAAATTACTTTTGCCCACTGAGGATTTCCCATTTAATCATTTGATAGATAAGACAAAACCAACATTATTTTGAATTTCTACAAAGTGCTATCAACTAATAGCATTTTAGTTCTGAACATAAGATATCTACATCCATACATATCCTCATAAGTTCTTAAATATCACACAGAATGCTCAAACTACTCACCTAGAACTGTAAGTTTAGTGCCCTTGCCAAAGTATGCTGGATTGCCAGAGGTCACACTGATTCTATGCTACAGTTAAAACCTCAGCTAAAGTCTGTCATGCAGACCTTGCCACTTACTGTAACTTATATGACAGAATTCATAACAGTTTAATGTTTCTTACCCAGTACAGTTAGCTTTGTTCCATTGCCGAAGTATGCCTGAGAAGCAGTGTCACAGCACACATGTGCTCTGACAAATTTATTCAAGACACCAAAAGCTAAATCCCTAGCATGTATTTTAACCAGAATACTCCATAATAATTGCTAAACTGTAAATTTAATCTTAGAAAGATTACTTTCAAAGCATACTTCCCAATGAGTACGATTCACCTTTTACAGCATGCCATAATATACATGTCTATTATATATTATATACACACACACAATTTTTCAAATGTAATATACATATAGATCAAGTTAAAGCAGCATGTCACATCTGTTTGTTGAGCCACATGGCATGCATTACATAATAATGCTAATTATTAATATTTACAAATAAATAATGACATTCTTTAGAAATGTCAACCAGTTTAGAAACATTAGCTTCAATTTTTTTGTGTCTTACCTAGAACTGTTAACTTTGTTCCATTGCCGAAGTAAGCTTGACCAGCACCAGTGTCACAGCACACAAGTGCTCTAATATAATTACTCAGACTTCATGAAGTTAAGTCCTGCTGTTTGCTTTAACGCTTCAGAAATGCTACCGCTTTATTTACCATTTATTCACATCCTAACATTGCACAAAGTTTCCCAAAGACAAATGCCAAACAAATTCACGCAATTTAATTAGAGACACTTTCTTAGTTTCAGTACGATGTTGCTGCAGGCTATGCAAAATAAAGACAAAATATTTCTTACCTAGGACTGTGAGTCTGGTGCCATCACCAAAGTATGCAGGGCTGTTATTGTTCACATTGATTCTACGCTACAGATAAAACCTCATCTACTCTCAATTTGATCTACTTATCATCACTCATAATATATGGCTACTTATTCCATGAAAGCTATTAACAATTATGGGACAGAAGGTGTCTTTGGAAGGCATTTCTTAACTCAGATATATAGTAGAATGTCTTCAACCTCTTTTTATAGTAAACAGAATAAAGGTAATCATATATTTTCACTTCTGATTTGATTAAGCATTGTCATTTAAAGAGTATGAAGTGTTTCTTACCAAGTACAGTTAACTTTGTTCCTTCACCGAAATACGTCTGAGCAGTAGAGGACACAGCACACCAGTGCATTAATAAAATTATCTAGGATAGTCAGTTAGATTTAGTCTCCGATCAGTAGCTGGTTACTGAATTTTCCTGACACGTCAATGCCAAATCTTACACATTTATAATATTTTTTCTAAAATGTCTCACCTGTTACTGTAACTTTAGTCCCAAAGCCAAAGTGTGCAGCACTGACCGATTACACTGATGTTAAGCATGAATGAAATGAACAACTAGTAACTAGTAATGCACATTATTTGATTCGTTTTAGCACTTAGACTGATGGACCTATTGCCACAAACAAGACAATCTAATTAAACACAATTGAGATGTCACTTAAGCAAACATATTTTATCTGCTTTGCATGTCATAGCGTTAGATATTTTCTACATTATTATTTCTGCATAACATATTATAAGATTTTTTTTCTTACCTAAAACAGTGAGTCTAGTGCCACTTCCAAAGTAGGCTTGCGTGTTTGAGCACAGAGTAACAAGACAGTATCATAAACATCTATCTTGGATCAACTTGCACAACTAATGCACAAGTTGAGGTAGTCCTAATACTAATTATACTGTATGTGGCTAATCTTTCACATTTACAAAAAAAATGGTTCTTACCTAGAACAGTCAACCTTGTCCCTTCACCAAAGTAAGCTTGGCTGCTCCCAGAGCACAGCGCATCAGCTCACTGGTAAAATGACTTGGACTACATGGTCCTTACAATTAAAAAACGTACATGTGGTACTTCTTGTATCGCTTTGTTATGTTAGAGTCTTCTCCCTTTCCAAATGACACCTTTTATGATTTTATTCATTTTACTTTATATGATCAACTTTTACTAGAGTTCAATACAGCATATTCTGAAATGTTTTAAATTTGAAGATGAAGCATTACTTACCAAGAACTGTTAATTTTGTGCCGTCACCAAAATAGGCTTGATAATTGGCACAGCATTAGAATGTCATGGCAAAAACAGTTTCAGGTTGAATACTCAAATAATACACTGTTCTGAAACTGGTTCAGACGTCTGCTGTACAACCTAAATAATGTATATTTTATTCACAGTTGAACCTTAATGGACAACCATCATTAAAATCATTTTATAGTTAAAAAGTATGTTTCTTACCTAAAACTGTTAATTTTGTTCCAGCTCCAAAGAAGGCTGGATAAGTGCTGTCACAGTGAGATGGTTTGCACAAATTTGCCATAGAAGCTATGTTTAATCTTGCAATGGATTTTCAAACACATTGAGTTTGACGAGCTACATGAAACATTTTGACTGGGTTGTGTTCCTGATGCTGTAATAGTTTAGTCGTAATAAACTAAATATGAAAGTTATAGTCAGACACTATTATTTCATCCAACAGTAGTCAGCTGTAGCATTTAAACATTTAAATAAAGTAAACTTACCTAAAACGGTCAGTTTTGTTCCATTTCCAAAATAAGCTTGTGAGCCAGTGGCACATTGCCAAACAATGCATCAAAATTTGCATTAGAAAATTCCATATTTTCCATGATCATACACAAGTCCATCAATTCCACATTTTCTCTCGCCCATGGGGTCCTCAATGTATAAATCATAAATCTGGAATATAGATTCATATGCAACTAGAAAATGTATGGTCAAATTGAGGATTCAAGCACTCTAGTAAGCACACGTACTCTCTCACACACATGACATTTCTGCTAATAAAATATGTTGAAATTCATTCAAATGTAAGGAAATAACAGGACTAAGTATTAGTCTGCCTGTCCAGGAGATCTGTTATGTTTGAATGTTGAAATCCATGTGAAATCCTTGCAATCTTTCCATTCTCTGTCACAGTGTAATTGACTGTACAGAGATGAAGGTTTTTGTACAGCGGCTCTATGGGATTGTATCACCGTGGCCCCCTGTCCCCACTGTGCTAAAACATTACACAAAAACGAAAATTCTCTTTCTCTCTCTCTCCCCCACTCTCCCCCACCCCCCCATTTTATCTTTATTTTTCATCATTCTCTTGCACATGTTCTTTTTTAATGTCTATCAGTAAAACATGTGTTACTATTTCTGTGATTACTGAGAATTTGGGCAGGCACACATTCCTCCTAAAAATGTCTCTGTGACAGTTGCCCCGCCCACATCCTCATGTAACAATCATCAAAGTAAAGACTGGGAACAGGTACTTTGCAAAACATCTGTAAAACAGGTTTTTTTTTGTAATAAATGAGTTGAAATTATTTGGTTATTTACAGTATGTACAACTGACTTAAATTAATAAATGAATAAGTAAAAAAAAAAATAGTGTTGTTGATCACTGTATTTTCAGTTGTTATACCAACTTTTAGAAGGTTTAGCATAGGCTTGTGTAGAAAAACAAATTAAGAAAATCTCAAAGGAATCTCAGAATTTTTTTACAGTTTTAGTTTTTTCAACATCAGTACAGCGTCTGGTGCAGAAGAAAAATATGACATTAATTTTATTCAATTCAATTTAGAACCAGGGGTGTTGCTAGGGTATTCTGGGCCCCTGAGAGAATATTGATGTGGGACCCCACCAACCATATCTTATACCCCATGAAGAATGTCATGGAACCAACCTACATACAGTATCTAAATATAATTTTATATATAATTAAATATTATTGTTATATTGTTAATAAATATTGATTCAAATTATGAAAATAGTGGTTCAAATATGGTCCTTTATTAAATGTAAACAGAAATATTAAAAAGTCTTTCTTGAACAGTGAAAATTGTTCTAAAAATGCAAAATAACCATTGCATTCTTACTTTAGAAAAAGCCTTTGTTGTCACATGGCTTTAGACAAAACATTTAATACTCCCAAATTTGTCCACAGTTATGGAATAATAAAGGTTTTTAATGTAATATGAGTGCCATGGTTATTTTGACTGATTTGAACCCTTGATCATAGAGCACCTTAAATGGTTAGTTCAATCAGAAATGAAACTTAATTTACTCACCCTCAATCCATCCCTTTCTTTCATCTGCTGAACACAAACTAAGATTTTTAGAAGAACATTTCAGCTTTGCAGGACCATACAATGCAAGTGCCAACATTTTTAAGCTCCAAAATCCTAATAAGGGCAACATAAAAGTACTCCAGACACTTCTGATGGTGAACACATGGATTTAACCATTTGAGTCATATGGATTAATATCATGCTCCCTTTATGTGGATTTGTGGATTCACTTGCATTGTGTCTTGCAAATCTTAATTTGTGTTCTGCAGAAGAAAGAAAGTCATACACATCTGGGATGCCAGGAGGGTGAGTAAATAATGAGAGAATTAAAAAATTTTGGGTGAACTATCCCTTTAAATTTACACTCCACTTTTGTAACACATTTTATTTGAGTTATTTTCTATTTTAAATTACATTTGCTATTTTTTTACCATAGTTAACTTGAAAAACTGTAATACAAATTAGTTATTCATATGTTTACATCAATAACAAGGCTGCCACATTGCTTCTGGGCTGAACAAAAATACAAATGCATGACCTTTTTGCTGCCCAAGTCAGGGATGTAGATTCCAATATTTATACCATGATTAATGGAAACAATGCTTCACACTGATAATAGCCTTTCATAATATATAATCTGACCTTCAGTGCACCTGCTGTGATATATTTGTCCTCCAGTGCATCTGCTGTGAAATGTATGGTTAGATTTTGTTTAATTACAGCGTGCATTCAAGAACTCACGCTGGGGGTTCATCAGTACAGGAGAAACTCACATGGGAAAAGGTTAAACTGTTCACTCAAGCACAGCTGAGGAAGTTCAACCTGCCACAGGATCTGCTGACACAGTTCTACTTGGTCTGTTCTGTGTACATCTATAGCTGTCTGGTTTGGTTCAGCCACCAAGTCAGACAGAAGGAAACTACAATGGACAGTCAGGAATGCTGAGAGTATTACTGGTGCCCCCCTGCCCACCCTACAAGACCTGTATATCTCAATTGTGCAGGTAGAATCACTCAGGACACCACACAATCTACCCATTCCCTCTTTGAACTTTGCACTCTAGTATACATATGAATTAGCAGTGCCTACGTTTTATCAGTTTTTAATCTCAATGAGTGTTTGTCGGCACTCTGGAACAGAATTTATTTTATTTATTTTTACGCTAGTCACATGAAGTGTCACCCAATAGGTGAAAACACATGCTGCTGCTGCTGCTGCTGCTTCTTCTTCTTCTTCTTCTTCTTCTTCTTCTTCTTCTTCTTCTTCTTCTTCTTCTAATAAATTCATATCCTGCTTTGAGATGTTTGTTTATAGAAAAATAATAAAATCAATCAAACATTAATAATAAATACAAACGTGGCACATTCCATAAAATGTGCCAAATTTTGATGTCAGACATTTTTAAATACCAATGAGAGGATGTTGCCATTGCCAAACCCCAAAAACATTTGACATCTCTGAAAGGGGTGTTCACTTTAATATACCCTAAGATTAACAGCTGTGGCATGTATAGTCTCAGAGAAATATAAAACACAAAATGACCTCAACAGAGGACAAACATGGTTGGCTGGGTCTCAAGAGGATATGGCAACAAGACAAAAAACGAAGTAAACTAAAACAATTGAAACAGAAACATTTGAGTCTTTTAACAATTAATTGCTTCAGATGATCTAATCAGAAGATTACTTTGGGGAAACATAAAAATTCAACATGATAAAAAATATCAGATGACAAACATTTTTGCCCCAAACATTTTATATACACTACATTTACATAATACTTACAATATATAAAATGTACAAATGTGACTCCAGAAGCCTACATAACATATAAAGCCAAGTGGCACACACACACACACACACACACACACACACACACACACACACACACACACACACACACACACACACACTTTTAAAGCACAAATAAGGTGTTGTTAAGCTTTAAATTATTTAATACAAAGGAGAAAAAGCATTTGGAAACATTAATATATAATATAGAGTTTAGTTAGTATGGTGAACTGCACATGTGGTTACTCTGCTAGGACACCTGTGTGAACTTGATAGGAACTGACTTCATGACGTACAGTTAAAAGTAATTTCATTAATGGCTAAGAGTTAGTTCTGAGTAAGGTCTAACATAATTTGTTTGAAGATGGCACCTGGTTTGATATTTGTATAATACAATAGAATTAAGACATTTGAAAGTGTTGTGTATTGCTTAAGATATACATCAGGTGATCATGTATATATATATATATATATATATATATATATATATATATATATATATATATATATATATATAAACATTCTTCAAAGTACTCATATCATCCTGCAGATGTCAGCATATGATCTTTAATTCAGAGACTGTTCATCAAATCATATCAAACTAAATGACTCTAGTGGTTTAGCAACTGTATAAATGATGAAATGTCAAAATAAGAACAATCATTTGTATCTTATATTGGATCATTATATCTAGTTTTGCTTCAGTCATTACAATAGCCAAAGAAAGTGTTTGACCACACCTACAAATAATTAAACAATATCAATTATCAAGTGGCATCTGCAAGCAAATGATTCTAGACCTTTTCTCCGAACTTCAATTGCCTGAGACATTTTTATTTTTCAATTGCTTTTAAACAAATGTATGTGATTTTAGTGGATGTATGAAGTCAAATCTACACAGGTGTCCTAGCAGAGTATCTATAGGTGTAGTTCATTACATGAACTATGGACATGTCCCAGTACAAGGATCACATCACATGGACAAGTGATCAAGAGGAATTTATCCTCTTATTTGAGAATTTGTCAATACAATTGCAAATTATTTTGTGTATTCTCTGGCTGATCGTTGTGGCTCAGGTTGAGGTTATTGTTCAGCTGCTTGACTAAGTTAAGGTACTGTGCAATACTTGAGGAGCAAAAATACACACCCGAGTCCACCTCTAATAGACTTTTAATCTCCAGCGAAGATTCTTTATTCTCAGGACGAGTCATTAAGTATTTTGTGTTTTCGAATGGGGAAACTATTTCTACTTTATCTTTTCCAAGAGACATAGCAATGAGGGACAGCTCGCCTCGGCTCCTCTGTCTGTACCAGTACATATAATAATAGCTGCTATCATCATGGTTACATTTAAGAGTCACTGTTTCACTTGTTTCACTAAGTATAGCAGGACTCTGAATGATGTTTAGTCCTCTTATTGACTCTGTTAAGTGGAAAACATTTAAATATTAAAGTATATTTATTCGATAATAACAATGAGATAGTTCTAACTTTGTTCACTTCATAGTGTATTCTGAAACTTACTAATAACTAGTAGGAAAATGAACACATGTCAGTGTTTTATAAAGCAGTTTTATTGGTCAGTAATGAACCCCTTTATAACCCCTTAAAAAAAGTGAACAATCATGTAAAGTGTCACCTAATGTAGTTTGATTGATTTAGTCATATACATATTTTTTTTTTACTTAAATACAACCAATTTATATTACCTGCCTATTTAAGCTGACAAAATGTTTTTATTTATTTATTTATATTTTTACTTCTGGACAGTTTGCAGTGTACTTCGAATCAGGAGTGTAAAATGGTGCTTCAATCTCCAACAGGTTTTGGCTAGCAGAAAACGTCTCGGGTTACATGTGTAACCCTTGTTCCCTGAAAAAAGTGGAACGAGATGCTGCGCTGCTAAGCGCTATGGGGAACAATCCTAGTTGTGACCAAGCTGTGAAATATGTGTGTAACACGTCAATGAACATTGACCAGAATTTATAGCCTCGGCTGATGTAATCATTAGATGCACCTGAGGCCAGACTATAAATTGATGCATCACCAGGTGTCGTCAGATACTTCTTTTTGAAGAGCAGTCCTGGGACGTCCCAGTGCGGCAAAGAAGCGCAGCATCTCGTTCCGCTTTTTTCAGGGAACAAGGGTTACACATGTAACCCGAGACGCTCCTTTACAAAAAGCTTCACTATGATGCTACGCTGCTAAGCTTATGGGGAACGCAATACCCACGCCACAAGACTGGGGCTGTCCGGACACCTACGGTTGTGCAGTGTACTCACAAAAACACGAGAGGTCTCAGACATGAGCTTGAGATGTCAACTCAAGGGCATAAGAGCCCGGAGTAGCATAAACATCTAAACCATTACATTTTGATGAATGTGTGCGGAGAGGACCAGCCTGCCGCATCACAAACTTGTTCAGGCATGAGCTGAGATGGCGACTCAAGGACATAAGAGTCCAGAGTAGTAAAGCATCTAACCCATAAAGTTCGATGAATGTGTGCGAAGAGAACCCTATCACAACACAAACTTGTCATAAAAACTGATAAATGTGTGCGGGGAGGACCAGCCTGCCGCATCACAAACTTGTTCAGGCATGAGCTGAGATGTCGACTTAAGGACATAAGAGCCCGGAGTGACAGAACATCCAAACTATAAAAGTCTAATGAATGTGTGCGGAGAGGACAACCTGCCGCATCACAAACTTGCTGCAGAGGGAGACCTCTAGCCAAGGTTTTAGAGGAGGAGAGCCCTCTGGTAGAGTGCACTCTAAAACCTACTGGCGAGCTTGACTCGCTACCATGAGGGCCCGGCAGTAATGTCCGTAAAAAGGTCTCGATAACCTCAGGAGAAAGCCCTGTGTCCCTCAGTTGGTACCCTTAGGGGAGAAACATGAAAGATTCCACAATTCGGGGCAGGGATGAAATATTGCCCTGTGCCTGAGATAGAAGATCCTTCCTGTTCGGAATCGCCCAAGGCGAGCCGTCGAGGGAAGAAATTAGCTCTGAGAACCAAGCCCTGTTCGGCCAGCGCGGTGCTATCAGTAAGAGGCAAAAACCCTTGCCGGTGAACTCTGGGCAACTACTACCTTAGGGTGGAGTTCTTAACTCCCCCGTTGGTATTTTCTGTCTGGACAGAAAATCTGCTCCCACATACGGGCATCCAGGGATATAACTGACCTGAGTGATAGGAGCTTGCCCTGGGCCCTAAGGAGAATCTGACGCGTATGTGGGAAATACAGATGACAAGAACGTGGGTCTCCTTGATGATTTATGTAAGAGGCTACCGCTGTATTGTCCACCCGCACCAAGACATGGCAGCCTCAGGAGGAGGTATTTCAGGGCCAGAAATACAGCCATCAACCCGAGACAGTGACTGTGACAACCGAGCTGACGACCCTCTTATCCCCTTAAGCTGGATGACCACTTGCGGTTGCCCTGAGACCTGGAAATCGTTGATACTGATAACAGTGCAAACTTGACATAGCCTGACTTTGCTCAGGGTGATCTGAATGGACTCAATCCTAGCGGGAGACAGTTGTGCCCGCATTGTGATTGAACTCCATACGATGCCCCGATAGACAGTGTTCTGAGTGGGAGAGAGGGCGCTTTTCTTGGCGTTGAGCCTCAACTCCAGAGAAACAGATGAGCTAAGACGATGTCCTTGTGCTGAACTGCCAGTTCCTGGAACTGCGCTAGGATCAGCCAGTTGTCTACATAATTCAGAATGCATATGCCCCGGAGTCGCAAGGAGTCAGCTACATCATGCATTGTGAATGTGTGGGTAAAAGGGCTAGGCCGAAGTTAAAGAACCTGACACTGGAAGACTTCTCACTCGAAGCTGAACCTCAGGAACTTTCCATGTTGTGGCAGAACTTCTAAATGAAGTATAGAAGTGCGTCATAAGATCGATGGCGACCAGCCAAACGAGTTGTAGGGCTTGAGACACGACCGTCTTGATAGGCATCATCTAGGACTTGAACACCCATGGGCAGTTCAAGCTTTAAGATCTAAGCCAGACGCCACCCCTCACCCTCCATGGGAAACGGAAGTATTTAGTGTAATAACCTAAATCTCTCTCTGGAAGGGGAACACATACCATGGCCCCTTTAACCAGGAGATTTGATTTTTTTTTATTTATTTTTTTACATAAAAAAGAAATACGTTTTACGGTAGTGAGAACACGCCGTTGAAACACAGAAAAGCGGCGAGTGAATTAAATCCTGACGCCCTTATAAGACCCACAGAAAAGAATATATCTGGCAGAAGTTTCCACGCTGCCAGGATCTCTGAGATGGGTATTAGATTTTAACACTTCATGTTGAGGGGTTGTCGAGTGTTTCGCGTCCTGAATGAAATGCAGGAACAGCGAAAAACACTCAATTTTGACAGAAACCTCTGCAACCCAAAACACCAAGAAGTGGCGGGAATGGAGGGGCTTCGAGGGGGTACCGGGAGGGGTGAAGTGAAGCACGCGCCCCGTCCTAAGGGGAGCTACCCCCTAATCTAGGCGCAAGACCATCAGGGTTTTCTCTTACTAGATATTATAGTCCTGAGGTCTTGCTTCTGGGGCTGGTTAGGGCGGCGAGACTGTCCCCAATCCCTGGGAGGAGGAGCACGACTCGCCACGCTTTGCTTTTGAGCCTCCCTTCAGACAGGACCGAGGCAGGTCTGAGGCTTGCTCGTCAAGAGCAGAACCCACACTCAGGTCGTCCAGGAGGTCAGCCTGGTACGCCTGTAAAACAGCATAGTGTGCAGAGCAGCACCAGCCTGACCTGCTGCTTGATAAGCCCTTCCCACTAAAGTGGAGGTTGTCCTACAAGGCTTTGAGGGGAGAGAGGGCTTCTTAAGTGACGATGCCGAGCCCGGCGAGAGATAGCCTGGAAGCGTCTCTCCGACCGGCGGCATCACTGAATACCCCGTGCCTCAGCACCCACGATAGTCGAATATAATGACGTCGAGGGTATTTTTTATTTTTTTAGGGGTTCCTCCATGAGCGAGAAAGCTATTCATGGAGGTTATCAAAGAAGGGAAGGGACTCATGAGGCGTTCCCTTTCTTAGACTGGAAGATAAAATCTATCCACTAATTTGGAGGGTTTGGGAGTCTCTTTTTCACGTGGCCAGTCCAACTGGAGTCTTGCAACCGCACAAGTAACAACATCGAGCAATACCTCCGTAGATTTTTTTATCGCGGATGGAAAGCTCGGAGGCGGAAGAGAATTGCGATCCTCCCCATGATTCGAAGAAGCGTCGGAACGCGCTTTGAGATCATGTGAAGGACCAGCTGGGTTTGGGGAGAGAGCGAGAGAAAGGGATAAACCCGTCTCATGCTCTTCAGCCAAATCCATGCTTTTTTTTTTTTCGTGAGTGCTGACTCCCGGAAGCAAGCTAGGCGAGCGCAAAACACACTGTATTTTATATATATATATAAAATACACAAAGAGTATATTTCTCTAAAAGAGTGGCGCAAACGGAAAGGGTCTTTTTCAAGATGCCTTTTTGTTTGTGTTTAATTCCTGGTTGCGGTCGATGTCTCTCCCCGTCTGATGTCCACGATCGCTGCCTTTCGTGCTTGGGTACCACCCATGCGGAGTCAGCGTTCGTGGGTGGTTCATGTCCTCACTGCGAGGACATGACCATGGCTACGTTGCAGTCGCTGCTTGCCCTCGTGAGAGGGCAAGCCACCCCAGTGGCTCCCCAACCCGGTCCTTCTACCTATGGTTATGAGGCGGGGTCGGTTAGCACTTGGGGCGATATGGGGACTTCAGTGAGAGCCTCTCTGCCGGGTATTCCCCCACAGACCTCCCACTCCCCGTCACGCTCGTATGCTCCAACCGAGCGCTGGGGCGAGGTTGCTGGTTCATTTCATGGCGTTTCAACGGAGAGCGGGCTCGTCATGTCGGACGCTGAGAACTCGGCTGAACTCCCACCCTCGGGTGCGGCAGCTCAGTCGCAGGCTTGCGCGGAGCTGAAGGTCATGCTTGCCCAGGCAGCTCGACGATTGGTTCCTGGGGCCAGAGCACTGCTCATGGCCACGCTCCACCCCCGTTCCTTTCTACCCGGAGGTGAATGATGAGCTAACACGCTCGTGGCAGGCACCTTTTACTGCTGGCACGTGATCCGTGAGCTCCTCCGCTCTCAATACCCTCGACAGTGGGGCGGCAAGGGGCTACTCGGTGATTCCCCAGGTGGACCAAGTAGTCGCAGTGTATTTATGCCCGCAAAATGCCTCCACCTGGCGGAATCGCTGCAGGTGCACCAAGCCAAGGCACTTAGAGAACTACACGAGGGTAGTCCTGACCTGGGTCTAATGCAGGAGCTGCGCTCGGTGACCGACTTCGCCCTTCAGGCAACGAAGGTCACGGTGCGGGCTGTCGGGCAGGCGATGTCCCCCTGGTGGTCCAGGAACGCTACTTCTGGCTCAACCTGGTCGAGTCGCGAGAGGCTGACAAGGTGCGTTTCCTTGACACCCCCATCTCCCAGGTTGGGCTGTTTGGCAACACCGTTGGAGACTTCGCCCAGCAGTTCTCAATGGTGAGGAAACTGCACTACGGGAGCTGGTAAGCAGACCACTCCCTCCCCCGCTGGAGGGTCGGGTGGAGAATCCTTATTTCCTTATGAATTTTATTTCGCCACATGCCCAACGGGCTGCGGTACCCACATTTAAAAAAAGAGCAGTTTCCTCAGCCCCTGGGCTCTATTTCCGGTCGTCCTGGCTGTCGTTATCACGACCGGCGGCTACCAGTTCTTTATGGCAGGCACGGCTCCCTGGAACCGGACTTCCTGCTTCCACGCACCCAGCCCATGAGCCGACGGTCTCCACCGGCCATGAGGACGAAAAACGTCCTCCCCCGTCCCTGGCTGTTCCGGGAGCTATCAGTAAGGAGCCAGGTAAGTGCTTCGATGTCTTTAGACTCAGTACCTCGGGCTCTGTCCCGTCGCGTGGCCCCGCCCGCTGGTACGTCCGACGAGGTAGGTCCCCTTGGCCCTCTCGCATGGAGCTTGGGGGCATGGCTTGTGCTCCCCAACCCGTCGCGTTGGTTGGTCAGGACTGTCCGACTCGGCTATGCGATTCAGTTCGCCTGGCGCCCGCCCAGGTTCTACGGCGTCCACTTCACCGCAGTGACTTGCTTGTGGAGATCGCCTCCTTTCTACGGAAGGGCGCGATAGAGCCTGTCCCTCCAGCCGAGGTGAAGAAGGGTTTTACAGCCCCTACTTCATTGTACCCAAAAAAGGTGGCGGGTTGCGGCCAATCCTCGACCTGCGAGTTCTGAATTGGGCTGCACAGACTCCCATTCAAGATGCTCACGCAGAAATGCATTCTAGTGAGCGTATGGCATTTGGATTGGTTTGCAACGGTAGACAATCTCTCGATCCTTCCTCGACACAGACCCTTTATCCAGTTTGCCTTCGAGGGTCGGGCATATCAGTACAAAGTCCTCCCCTTCAGCCTGTTCTTGTCCCCTCGCACCTTCACAAAAGGCAGCCCTTGCCCCACTACGGGAAGTGGGCGTCCGCATCCTCACTGGCTAATCTTAGCTCACTTGCGGGACATGTTGTGTGCTCACAGGGACCTGGTGCTCTGGCACCTCAGCCGCTTGGGGCTTCGGGTCAACTGGGAAAAGAATAAGCTCCTCCCGGTTCAGAGCATCTCTTTTCTTGGTATGTAGTTGGACTCGGTCTCAATGAAGGCTCGCCTCACCAACGAGCGTCCGCAGTCAGTGCTGAGCTGTCTGCATGCGTTCAGACAGAACACACTGGTCTCACTGAAATCCTTTCAGAGGCACCTGGGGCATCCTCAGCGATGGTCACCCCACTTGGGTCGATGCATATGAGACCACTTCAGCACTGGCTATAGACCCGAGTCGAGAGATGAGCAAGGCGCCACGGCAGACACCACGTCCTTGTCACGCAGGCTTTTTCAGCCCCTGGTCAGACCTAACATTCCTATGGGCAGGAGTTCCCCTAGGCCAGGTCTCCAGGCACGTCATGGTTACGACAGATGCCTCCCAACGGGGCTGGGGTGCCTTATGCAATGGGCACTCAGTCGACAGCCCTTGGACTGGCCCGTGACTGTATTGGCACATCAACTGCCTCGAGTTTCTGGTGGTACTACTTGCCCTGAGGAGGCTATTGCCGTTGATCCGGGGCAAGTACGTGTTGCTCCGGACGGACAACAAGGCTACAGTAGTGTAAATCAACTGCCAAGGCGGCCTACGCTCTCGCCGTATGTCATAACTCGCCCACTGCACCGGCTCAAGTCGCTGCAAGCCACTCATATTCCGGGCCACCTCAACAGCACAGCGGACGCCCTGTTGTGGCAGGTTCCACCCTCAAGCGGTCCAGCTGATCTGAAGTCCATTCGGCCAAGCACAGACCTGTTCTCTTCCCCCAGAAGGCATCTTTGGCATGCAAATTCCACACGTTAATTTCCACTGGCCTTTTCTCAAGGTCAGAGATGTCTGGGTTCTGCAGGAGCGACCCCTAGTGTCAACTCATTGACAACTCATTGACACACCGTCTTCCATCAGGGAACGGAGGTTACATCAGTAACTGAGATGTTCTTTTTAAATGTATCTATTACCATTACATTCTATTTTATAAAAATTTACTAAAAACTTTTTCAAGAAACAAAGTTCATAAACGTATTCATGTGGGATTTAATCTCAGGGTATGCACAACAACCTGACCTATAAAAGAATTGTACCCTTATTGTCAAGGGGGGATGGCACATGTTCCTTAGTTTGAAGTTTAACATTTTCTTTAGTACATTTGTATCTATTGGCTAAAGCATTTCTAAAAGGGGCCATTTATACCAGAGTGATATATATTAAGCTTTCTATTAAGGGCCAATATTTGACCCCTAGAATTGCTTTTCATTGGCATTTTTTACATTTTAAGAGGGTGTTGTTGGGACATCATCTGGCACAACAGTTCTAATTTATGTTTCACCTTTGTGGTTTTCATAAACTATAATTGTCACATACTGTACAAAAGTGATGAATATGTTAATAAATATATTAATTAATTACATTTCAACAACACAAAGGCTAGGGATTTATGGATTTAAAACAGCATAATTTCAAAATCGACTAGTCAGTGGGTTATATCGATGATTAGTTAAAACCCTGTATAATTAATTTGTAATTTCCACAAGATGCCAATCTGAAGCATTTCTTATACACTAAGCACAGACCTTCAATAGGATAACAGATGTTAAAAAAATAAATAAGCTTAATAACAATAACCTTTGCTTGCACAAACTGTCAAAGTCATCAAAATCAGAGCGGGAAAGTCAGATAGTAAAATGTTGTTATGGTGCTTTGTTTGGTGTAGCTGTGTTTTTCACCCTAAGATGCACGTTTTATCAATGTCTTAGTTCAGCTTTGCTGTTCATGGTAATATTGCACAAAACAAGTTGAGAACCACTTTATTAAATAACGCATGTCAGTTTCTTTTTAAAATCAGTTGAGAACCACAAAGTCTTTGAACAGTGATATCATTCAATCTAACTTTCCCTTAGACCAGGTGTTAATTATATTAGGCTTCTTGTTAGATTGTGTACAGTTCTGGCTTCACTGTGCCTTGCTGCACAGTAGTAAGTAGCACTATCCTTTACAGTGAGGTTGGAGACCAGCAGGTTGAACAAGTTGTCATTTGTGTTAAGATTGACTGCAAAGTTCTGTGTTGGATTCTCAAACTCTTTCATAATAAACTCAATAGGTTTTCCAGAATGAGCTTGCCTGTACCAAATCATAGTGCAGCTACTCATGCTAAATCCTGCTGCCATGCTACAGTTTAAAATCACATTATCTCCAGGTAGAACTGACATGAAAGGTGTTAGTTGAAGGACAATGTGTGCTGATGTCTGACCTACAGAAATACATACATTCAACAAATAAATTAGAACTTAACCAGCAACACATTGATTTAAGGTAAGAGCTTCAGACAAAATTATTAATAGAATTTGCTTGATTCACTGGCAGGTGCTCAGCAAATAAGACAAACATAAAGGCAATATAAAAATGATTGATCATAATCGTCAATCAAAAGAGAGCTAAATGTCCAAGCTGCAAATGTTTTTCACTCACTTTGACTCAGAAGATAGAGCCATTTAAGTAGACATATTGAGATGTTTCCAAAGTGGCTATTCCTTGTCATCATTTTTCAACAGTTTCTTGAGGATGAGCCAAGACTAAATGGAACTTTAACTAACTGGAAGCATGCTCAAAATCTCTGAGAGGAGGGGTTTAGCTTTGCAGATGACAGTTGCTGGCTAATTGTTGAGGATGTGCTGATTTGAAGCAACTTCTGCTAGCTTAAAATTTTGTACATTGTTTTATAGAATTAACATTGAAATGCATGTATCAAATATGAAACAATAGGCTTTTGCAGTATATCTCTCAATCATTCCATTCCATTCATGCCAACCACAATAAGAAAACACAGAGCTTTGAAAATGCTGACAAATAATTTCAACCTAGTCTCATAACTTTGAAAATGCTGACATATAATTTCAACCTAGTCTCATAGAATTTACTTTAACCAAACTTTTTGCAAACTGTCTTACATGAGTTCATTGAATCTCTTCAAATCTCATTCTCCACAATAACAATTGTCTGGTAGATTGTGGACTTTGCAACAGCAATCGTGAAGCCACGTTCATGATTTGGGTCAGAGCGTCGACGATAGCTCCATATGAAATGCTCTTCCATACAATGTCTCATTCTGTTAATTTGGGATAGTTAAGAATTTTATATGCTTCTGTGGTAATTAAATTGTGCTGTACAAAGGCTGAAAAGTACACAAGGATTGTTTTGTATGACAAATAACGTTAAGAGGTATTTTGTCCATCATTTGTTTATTGACACAGAATTGCTGTTGTGTGTTTGTATTGTTGTGTCTGCAACATTTAATGACTCCGGGTGACACATGCCAAATCCCTGCTTGCATAAATTGCTACTCTCTTACTCAAAGACACGATAGAGCCTGTCCCTCCAAACGAGATGAAGAAGGGTTTCTACAGCCCTTACTTTATCGTACCCAAGAAAGGCGGCGGCTTACGACCTATCTTGGACTTGCGAGTTTGCAACCGGGCTTTGCACAAACCCCTGTTCAAAATGCTCACGCAAAAACAAATCTTAACTTGCATCCGACATCTAGATTGGTTCGCAGCGGTAGACCTGAAGGATGCGTACTTTCATGTCTCAATTCTGCCTCGACACGACCCTTCCTACGGTTCGGCTTGGACGGCCAGGCATATCAGTACAAAGTCCTCCCCTTCGGCATGTCTCTGTCCCCTCGCGTCTTCACGAAAGTTGAGAAGTCGGCATCCGCACACTCAATTACCTCGATGACTGGCTCATTCTGGTCCACTCCCAAGAGTTACTTTGCACTCACAGAGAACAGGTGCTCAGGCACCTCAGCCGTTTGGGGCTTCAGGTCAACTGGGAAAAGAGCAAGCTCGCCCCGGTTCAGAGCATCTCTTTTCTCGTTATGGAGTCAGTCTCAATATTAGCACGTCTCACCAACAAGCGTGCGCAGTCAGTGCTGGAATGCCTCGCCACCTTCAGGCCAGGCACAACGGTCCCTTTAAAACTTTTCCAGAGGCTCCTGGGGCATATGGCGTCCTCCACGGCAGTCGCGCCGCTGGGGTTGATGCATATGAGACCGCTTCAGCACTAGCTACAGACTCGGGTCCCGAGATGAGCATGAACCTGTTTGCTTCCTGAGAGACCTCTCACTGCCCGCTCTGGTATGCCCGAACAGAGGCTCCCCTCGGGGCAGACGCGCTGGCACACAGCTTGCCCTCGAGGCAGCGCAAGTATGCATTTCCCCCAGTGAGCCTTCTTGCACAGGTGCTGTGCAAGATCAGGGAGGACGAGGAACAATCACCCTAGTGGCTCCATACTGGCCCACCTGGGCCTGGTTCTCAGACCTCATACTCCTCGCGACAGCCCCTCCCTGGCGAATTCCCCTGAGGAAAGACCTTCTTTCTCAGGAATGGGGCACGCTCTGGCATCCACACCCAGACCTCTGGAACCTCCACGTCTGGCCCCTGGACGGGATGCGGAAGATCTAGCTGGTCTACCACATGCCGTCGTAGACACGATCAGCCAAGCCAGAGCCCCCTCTACCAGGCAACTTTACGCCCTGAAGTGGCGCTTGTTCGCGAATTGGTGTTCTTCTTGGGCTGAAGACCCACAGAGGTGCGCAGTTAGGTCAGTGCACTTATTCCTGCAGGAGAGGCTGTCCCCTTCCACCTTGAAGGTGTATGTTGCTGCTATTGCGGCCCACCACGATGCAGTAGACGGCAAGTCTTTGGGCAAGCACGACTTAATCATCAGGATCCTAAGAGGCACCCGGAGGTTAAATCCTTCCTGGCCAAGCCTGTTCCCCTCCTGGGATCTCTCAGTGGTCCTCACAGGTCTTCAGAGACCCCCCTTCAAGCCGCTAGAATCAGTTGGACTCAGGACCCTCTCTCTAAAGACTGCCCTACTGATCGCACTCGCCTCCATCAAGAGGGTTGGGGACCTGCAAGTGTTCTCTGTCAGCGACACTTGCCTCGATTTCGGTCCAGCAGACACACATGTGATCCTAAGACCGCGACCAGGCTACGTGCCCAAAGTTCCTACCACGCCCTTCAGAGACCAGGTAGTGAACCTGCAAGCGCTGCCCCAGGGGGAGGCAGACCCAGCCCCTTCGTTGCTGTGTCTGGTACGTGCTTTGCGTACCTACTTGGACCGCACACAGAACTTTAGATGTTCTGAAAGCTCTTTGTCTGCCTTGCTTTGTCTTGACTTGCCTTGCCTCTTTCTCTGCTCTGGTGGACAGCATAAAGGGAATGCTGTCTCCAAACAGAGGCATTCCCACTGGGTGGTGGACGCCATTTGATTGGCCTATCACACTCAGGCCGTGCCCCCCCCCTTGCAGGTCCGAGGACACTCAACTAGGAGTGTTGCATCCTCCCTGGCAGAGGCACCTCCCTGGCAGACATATGTAGAGCAGCGGGTTGGGCAACACATAATACTTTGCGAGATTTTACAATCTCAGGATTGAGTCAGTATCGTCCTTTTTCTCAGGTCCAAGCCGGTAGAACTCGGTAACATGCTGATGGTCTGGCCGGGTGGATCGCTTGCACCTAGTGCCCTTTCCCTTGGCAGAGGTAAAACTGTGCACTTTCTCTCCCAGGAGATCCAGTACATTCGGATCCCTGGATGACTCCTCCCTAGCCCTGTGGGTCCGCAATTCAGCGTAGGAATTCGCTGACCCAATCCACTGCGGGTACTCGAATCTACCCTGTACTGGAATAGGTGCTCCACAGGTCGGGACTCCTACGGGGACTCCTCCTGTGTGTATTTTCCACGGTACTGTCCCCTTGCGAGTGGACCCGCGTCTCCCTTAGGCAGTTCCAGCTACCCTCTGGTTGCCGTGCTGTAGCACCTCCCCCCCTCCTTGAGGTTGGATCTACCACTGCGCCATTTTTCCACATGTGACCTGAGTGGCACATGTGATGTATTTCTCCATGTTTACCTCCCCCTTCCTGAGCAGGTGTGGTCTCCACAGGGTCTTTCCCCCCTGAAAGAATAGGAAACTGGGTAAGACCCCCTTCCCACGATGCGTGTAAGGGCCCCAGCCGTTTGGCTCTATGTGAGAAACATAGAGAGAAAAGAGGATGCCGACGGACTTTTATGGGGCATTGGGGAAGGGTGCGTGCAGTCTGACACAGCTGGTCACCTTTGCACGTAAAATACCTGCCTGCTCCTGTGTCAGCACAACACGTACACGGCTCAGCGCATGGCGTGATTTAAATTGGACACCTAGTGTTGCTTCTTCGACACAATGTCGAAGTGAGCGACAGACCGGGAACTCCTTTCCCTGATGTAGGGTGTGCCGAGCCACTGTGGTGGCCGGACCATTTCCGGCTCCTCAGAAAACTCCTGAATGAACTCGACGTATTTCCCTGCTTTTATACCCTTATGTCCGTGTATGCAAAATACTGTCTGCCTAATTCTTATTGGCCTTTTTTCATTGATCAGTGGCATATTCGGAGCTCAAGAGAGACACCTAGTGTCGCTTCTTCGACACAACATCTCGTTCCCTCCATCAGGGAACGGAGGTTACCTATGTAACCTAGACGGTATGTCTACTGCATTTACACTGCCATTTCACATTATTGATCTTTCAGGAAATGTATTTAGCTGTGCTGATTAATTATGGAGAAAATTTTATACTTTAACATATAATGGGATTATCAGAACACATTTTTTTTTCAATATTTGTCAAAATACAACAGATTGTAATGCTATACTCTCTTGAATTGAACAGTCCAAATTGCATTTTGTTTTTAATTTGTTATTGGAATATATGTCCCAAAATGCAGAGCTGCACTTTTCCTAACCAGAGATATTTTACGTTTTGACTCTTAATAAATAATAAATAAATAAATGCTTTTTAATAAAAAAATAAATAAATTATAATAATAAATAAATAAACATTTGACCGCATAAAATGCTCAAGGAAAAAATATGCATGAAGCGCATCTTCTCATTCCTAGTTTCT
The DNA here is from genome assembly GCF_025860055.1 of Xyrauchen texanus. Lineage (NCBI taxonomy): Eukaryota > Metazoa > Chordata > Actinopteri > Cypriniformes > Catostomidae > Xyrauchen > Xyrauchen texanus. Next base: position 32,081,067 of record NC_068297.1, on the reverse strand, counting down.
TTGACCAAAGTTTTCAGACTCTGAGAACTTCAGAAACAACAATATTTAAAGTGCCCACAGACAATGCAGATTCAGTGGCTTTTTACCAGCATTCAAGCTCGCAGTGGACTACCTTTACCTGGGTTGTTTTTTCAGGGTATTTTATAGAAGATAAAAGATTGGTGCTGGAACACGCAGTCCAGAAAAAAACTGATATGCTTGTCTCAGACTGGAATAAAATCAATGAGAAGCTCTGGTAATTATTACATTGCCCCACATCCCCATATAAAGCAAATCTCATACGAATAGTGTGTATGATATCACATGGCTCGTTTATACAGTGTTGCAATTTTACTAACGGTATGTCTGAGGATGTACACTATAGAAAGGGAATGCATTTTTTTGTTATTTGATTACCTTGAGCTGTGCTGTTCGACTGTTATCATCCTTCCCTCCAAGGCAGGTTTGTTGCACCAAATGTTGGGCCCGGCCAGAGAACTATTTTTGAGGCCCCTAAATAATTTGGGTTTGTGGTGGTGGTTATACTGTAAATAAATGGTTTAAGAATATAAATGTATATAAATATTTAACCACACTCAGGGCTCCAGACTTTGACTAAAATGATCACAAATGTGGCCTAAAATAATTGATTGTGACAATAATTTAAAATCTAGTCGGCATTGGCGACAGTCGGGTTGTGTGTGCTCATATGTGGTTTAGTCAGATATCATCTTGTTAGTTACTGAATAAAAGTTTAGAGCACGCACCAGTGTGTCTCGTGACGCTATTTCAACCATTCTGTTAATGATATACTCGCTGCACCACACGCAACAATAAACCCGGTGTGAGAGAGTCTTCTTTCTTTCTATTTTAATGGCAGTTCACAAGCTAAAATAGTGCATTACCGTCATCTACTGTAAGCATTGGATCAGAGACTACCGCTCTTTGAACCCTCCTCCTCCTCTGGCACTGCATGTTCAGCTCCTCAAGCATATGCTCCGAGAGCATCACAGCCCTGAAAGCACGAAAGACTGACCAAATGACTCTCTTGAACCTGGTCTTTTTCATGTTCACCTGAAAAGAAGGTCAGAGCTGGTCCAAGGCATAAGCGAACTAACTGGCTGCTTAGAGCCCCCGGGGCCACCAGGGGGCTCCCAAGAGCATATGAAATGACAGCTTAATTTATAAATTTTTTGTGATATACTATGTCAATGGACAATGGTAATTATACAAAAACGCAATATTAGGTTAACGGGCAGCAGGATGCAAGCACATTCAGACAGCAAAACAGCAATGTAACAAAAAGGATATATCCTCTGGTGCAGAGAAAAGGAAAAAGAAGAAAACAGAGGAAGAGAAAAAAACAACAAGATAAAGGTATGAGCTAACATTGGCTGGCTAGTTAGTTAACATAGCCTATGTAGCATATCTTCTTTTTTAGGAAAGTTTGATTAAACATCCATAAATAGCCTTGACATCTTATTACAACATATTACTTACCTAGTTTTAGATTCAAGTTTCTGTCTTCTGTGTAAAAATAACGTTCCTGGGTATATATTTTTTGTAATAAAAATAAGCTTCTGTTCCATAAACTTGGTAATGAAAACAGCTTAACATTATTTACATTAGTCTACCTTTTTGGGGTCTTTGTTATTATAGATTAAGAGTTGTTGTTTTAGCTGTACAGATGGCTTGCTGCTGTGTATAATAATTTGTGTTGACAGAAAATAACATTCTGTTCTGTCAAATATATACTCTTATGAAACTTCCCTAGGAGCACTTTTGAAATGTTTTGGAGGTGGGACACAACCAAAGCCACCTGCCCCAAGGGCCAGTGCTACAGCTGATGATGATGATTTTTCACAATCCAACAATTTATATGGATAAACCATGCCTTTTGTGAGACCTTTTATTTGTTTTTGACAGACAGTTGCATTACCTTCTAATATGACATCTAACATGGCTAGTTTTTATTATTATTATTTTCATCTTTCATCAGGTCCATCCTCTGCAAGCGAGGAGCAGTTCCCAGCACGTGAATCCAATGATCCAGCTGTTGTGATGAAACAGGACGAGATGGATTCAAATGCAGAAAAATGGTTTAATGATAGACTTCCAAAACACAGAGGGCAAATCGTAGTTATACAGAGTGCTAAGTCAAAGCCAAGAGATCAGTTCAATAAACAAACAGGCGGAGCAGGGCAAGGGAAAAAACAAACACGAGAAAGTATGAAAGGATAAACTACTAGAGTTATACCGGAGTTAGCAAAGAAGGATAACTTTTTTTCAAAGGCAGGGTATAAATAGAGAACAAAACAGTGAAGGTGAAACTAATATTCGGGTGATTGGGAACGAGTGTGGGAACTGGAAGAAGCGGGGTGGATTGTGGAACTGGAGTCCATGACAGCTGTTCCTTTCATGTCTGTTTCAACCTCAGAGGATGTGGCAAGTTAATAGTGCAGCAGCCTTTGTATTTGCTCAGTTTACTGTAGAATATACTGAGATTAATATTTCTAATTATAATTATTAATGTAATTTCCTTATAGGTCCTTCTACTTCTGTGGTCATTGGGATCGATATCACATCTAACCCCCTAGCAAATTCCAGCCTACACCATGGATCAGCAGCTCTTACAGTTGACCCAGCTGAGTGGTCATCTATCCTGTCCTACTCCGAAAGGACTGATATGGTAAAAGCAGAGGGTCACTGCCTATAAAGGAAAACTTCACATTCCCTGAAAAACCTGATGGCCGAAGCTTCCACTACCACTACACCTACAGAAAAGTAAATAATGGGGAAACAATTTAAGTGGAGCTGGCTCACTTATTCAAAAAGAAATGATGCAGTCTACAGCTTCTGCTGCAAATTGTTCTCTAGGAAGTCCACAAAACTGGTAACAGAGCAACAACAGGATTGGGTAACAATTAACTACTGTTACAATTAAAACCGTAGAATGGTAAAATCATGTTAGGCAGACATTGGTATGATGTAAGCAACACAGCTACAAGTAATACAATTGATAAGGGGTGTGTTAGATTTATAGTGTGCGAATTATCAAGCATTGACTATATTCAATCATATTGGCGGCACCGAGGGGCCCCCAAATAAAATTCTGCTTAGGGCCCCATAAAGGCTTGGGCCGGCCCTGCTGAGGGTGAAGCTCAGTCCCATGTGCATTTTGGACTTCTTTATAATTAAAAGTCCCACACCACTTTGTATTTATTTTGTCTGGAGCCCTGGTGTTATATTATTATTATTATATTAAGTAATTATCTCTTTTTTCATACACAACAATTATTTGAATCAAGCAATACATTTGTAAAAAAAAAACAAAAAACAAGTTTACACATTTATAAGTTCTTGCATTGGCAAAGTCACCATATGATCCCTGAAATGAGAGGGGTGACAGGTTGTTCAGTCTATCCTGAGTGTTTTGTGCTCTAGGATAGTTTTAGGAAAACATAGCTCGCTAACTGGCATTTACATTGTGGCCAAAATGAACTTTTAATATTATTAAACTAATTATATTCATGATTTATTAAGAATTTTTATTTATTTATTTATTTTTATTATATATTTTTGTTACAGTGACAGTGGAATTATTCAGCTATTTTTGTCCCCCTTGCAAATCAGTGACAAACAACATCGATTATTAATTATGTCAGGAAAGGGAAACTGAACCTCATAGAAAATGTATTGTAACTTCTATTGTATGTTACCCTTCTATGGGTATGTACACACTAGGTTCGGAAAACTTTAAAATAATAAAAGACCAATAGTAATGTGCATTCAAAATTTCAGTAAATCAAACAAGAACAACAAAGTTCAGTGCGATAAATATAACTGAATTAATAATTGTCCAGATAAAAAGAACAATCAACATTAATTTCAAACAAAAGATGTGGTGTGTGTGTTTTGTTATCAGTATACATGTATTATCTGTTAAGTTATACTTAACAGACTTCCGGTTCTGGTGTGGGAACGCTGTGCACGTCTGGTTGCCACTCCACTCTGGGATGAAAGTTTGTGATCAGTTGTGTTATTTGTTTTCTGGTTCATTTGTTATTTTTCAGTTTGTTTTGTTCTGCTATCATCTGACTGCTATATCATACGACAGCTATTGTGTTTTCTGCTACCCCTCTGGTTTCTCAGATACCATTCTGCAACTTGGATCTGCCTCCTCTGCTTCAGCTTGCCGTGTTTTTCTGTTGCCGCTGTGAACTCTTGGTTGCTGGCTTGCTGCGAGCTCTCTCCCTCCAAGATCTTCCATCTATCATACTGACTGTGGGGTGAGTTAACACTCTACTTATCAATCACTCAATTTTCTTACTGTAAGGCTGATATCACTGACTGTGACCTGAGTCAACACATCCTACTGAGCAAGGACAATAAAACACAAATCTCACATCTGACCTCTACCTCACGTCAGGCCAATTTAGGCCTATTCTCCTAAAACTCACAAACATCTGCCCCCTGCTACTCCTCCTTCCCCTTCAGCTCAGAATCACTTCAAACTCACCTAAGAGCCACATGCATCAAAATATCATGTCTGATGTATACAAATAATGTGACTAGGCATAATGTTTGGTATCATTTGAAATGTCTCAGTGTGACTGGTATATGGTCTCTTTCCCATGTTGATAAATCTATTGGTAACAAAGTTATAAGGTCTTATAAGGTCTGTCCCCATCCCTGCCTATATGTTAATGAGGTATGTCCCCAGGACTTCCAAACCTAACCACTCCCAAAATTCCCTTTGTTCATGGTTTGAGGAGATGAGACACATTGTTCATGGTTCTCTGTAGTGAGACGATCCTACACAGTTTACTGTGTTGTTTATATCAGGTAACTGCAATTTGAATTTCTTATGTTTTGATAAAATGTCTAAATTTTACTTATTACCTTCTAATTGGAATTGATGAATTTATTATGTTATCTGTTTATTCTGATTTACTCTGAAACTATTGTCTTTAGTAGATTACGTTAAGTCCTTGTTTCCGCAAATCTTTGACCAGGTTAGCAGCGGACTAAAGCCGGTTTTGATTGGCGCATGGGGCACACCGACTGAGACTTTAGAGCACCCACTAACTAATTGCCATTTTTTTCAAGTGTACTTAGTGTGTACAGGCTCGATAGGGAATTTCCGTTTAGTGTCGACCAAGCCTAAATAGGGTGAAGTCTAAGTGTACATAGGAAACTATGGCATGATCATATAAAACTATTTTAACTTGGGTATGTTGGTCTCTCTTTGTAAATTTAGTGGTCATGACCTCTGGGTAGAAATGTTACTCTAATTAAGTGTTTACTATCTAAGGGGACTAAACAAAATACTTGTAGATAAAAGGGCAAGCAGGAGCAGCCATCTAATTAGTATTTAGTCAATTACTGTTTTAATGACCAATACTGGCATATTTGTGACCATGAGATCCGCGAACACGGTCGGCGCGAGACTCTCTAAGCGACAGGAATCCGAATGAACGAGTACAATATAAAATAGAGTTAAATATGATTATTCAATGTTAAATCAAATTTAATAATAATAATTAAGATTAGAACATTAATATATCCTTGAAACTTTAATAATTGGAGTCAGATAAAATAAACGAGGATCTTAAAATTAATAATATAGTTATTTAACTGGAATGAAATAACTTAAACTGAACATGCACAACAAGACAGAACACGCAGGAGACCTTCATCCACGCTGTTGGAAGCCGCCATTGGAAAAATAGGTGGACACCCTTACACTTACTGTCAGGTCAGGCCACTTTCCTTTCTGTGAGCTATTTCTAGATGTTGTGATGGTTAAGGTTTTGGCTAACGTGGATTTGCTGATGGCTGGCTTTCTTATGGTTATCGCTAGTATGTCAAAAGCTTTAGCACTCATTCTGCCTCTGGTTTCCCTCATTTTTGGATTAACATCCAACATGGAAACTGGGTATTTGTCATCTGATTTAAAGGCATTAAACGGGCATCCATGCCTCAACTCTGCAACGTACGAGCACTGCTGGTTGCATGGTATCATCCGGCGCCCGGAGTATGTATGTACATCGCTCATCCCAAAGCATTTTTAACATTCAACAGTCAGCACCTACTGAGATCCCATGCCAAAACCAAAGCTTCTAAAAATGGATTTCTGGACACTGCAATCACTAAGACAGACTTGAATTATACATTTACAGACAACCTTGGTGTATTGCTCTCCTGAACTGTTGCTCCATCTTGGATAAGGGTCCCTATTTTAATGAACTAACCTGGACATGCTTTTTCTCACCGAGACTTTTCAAACGCGTAATGATTAAATGCATCTTAACCTGCTTACACCACATGGATATCAGCACTTGTCTAAACCATGTTCATTTGGCAAAGGGAGTGGACTTGCAGTCATCTATCGAAACTCAATACCACTTACTCATCTGGATTTAGACAACACTAAGACATTTGGGTATATTGTTCTGAAGGTTGGCTCTGACCATCCCCATAAAATTATCTTAATTTATAGGCCACCTATCTGGCCTGTGGTCTGGCTATTCCTATCTCTGAAAATAAACGTATTACTTTTGATTTTACATTATCCTGTCCAACAAAATATAATATCTTTTTACTATACCACTTTACCTCAACTCCTATTGGATGAGGTGCACAAAAGAACGCCCCTCTAACATGATGTCATCGGGAGTAGAAATACCATGGAAATCCTTCTGGGCATCGCTTCCAGCAACTTTGTGAGCCGTGCATAGACGCAGCTCATCGCAGCTCTCAGGTGTAGCCTCATTGCACAAGGAAGTCATGTACGACTTGAAACTGTGGCCGTAAAATCTCCATCTCTCTGGATGAGTTGAGATGACTGTGTCCACCGAACACTCTAAGGGATCCGAAGGATGTGAAAAAGGCCCGGCAGAGGTTGTAATCCCTTCACCAGCTGAGAAATTCATCCTGCCACAGGCGCTGCTGATACAGGTACTTTCTACCCCTGACTTAAGCTGCTAGTAAGAGACGGGAGTGCGTTTCAATTACGCTCCTGTTTGCAGCATATAAAAGTGACCATAGTGATGCTACACACGAGTGCGTCTTTGCATCAGTGAACGAGCCACCGTACTCCCAGCATGGCGTGTGAATGCCTGAGAGGTAGGAGCTGTTAGCATTGATTATATTGTGGTCCATTTGTTTGTGTCATACTGGGTTACATGGGTTCATTTTGTTATAATGGTGGACTGAGGAGCTTTGTGGGATGTTTTTGGTAACAGCTGTCTCCCTAGAAATGCTTAATACACCAAGTTCCGGTGCCATGTGAGTTTCAATAAAAGGTATGTTGTTGTTTTGATAGAGGGGTCATAACCGCTTTATCATTAGCAGCCTGGCAAGTTAAATTTATTCCTTGTGTGTTTCACAATAATAGGTGCAGACCAACATGCAAGGGACATTACAGTGGGTTTTGGCTCTCATCCAAACAGCCAATTGGATGCCGGTTTTGCATCTGCTTCGCTTTATATCATTGTTGGGATATTGGACCGCATTACTGTGATTTTGTTATCCTGTTTTCGGGAGCCGAGGGATACAGGACTGTACGAATTCTCTGAGGGATTGGACCGGCAGATCAGCACTATTATTTTGCCTGTCACAGCTCATGTGACGTTGTATGGTGCTTGTTGGTTTCTATTCAGAGTGGTTGACACTCACAGGATCAGCTGGACTGCTGGTTTGGGCCTGTGATGGTTACCTTTGATTGCAATGTAGCATAGGTAACAACATTATTCATAGCCTTAAGGGGCATGTACTAGATGTTCAGCCACCTAGCTGTCACCAGTCAATTCTGCAGTCTTTGTGTTCTTTGTTTTTTTTTTGGTTTTCATGTGAATTGATTTTGTTTAGTTTGATTTACTTATTTTGAGTTTGTTTTAGTTTATCATACACACAATATATATATAAAAATATTTATTTATTTATTATTGTTGATTTGATTAGTTTTTGTATTTTTTTTACAAATGTCCTTTTTTTTACTGTGATTTACTTGAGCTAGTTTTTGTTTTGTAATTTGTGGGCTGTTCTCTTCCTGCTTTAGTCCGTCAGCAAACCAGTTGTTGTGATTGCCGGATGCGGCACCTCGATTAGGTGGACAGACTGGTTTGGTGAACCCTTTAAAGTGGTGGTGTGATATGTGTGTTACACCGTTTAACATGTTTTTTGTAAATCATTTGTCAAGCATGTGTTTGTCTGTGTTTCACTGTCTTATTTTTTCCTTCAGAATTGGGGCAGCCAATTGTGGAGGATCAGCATCTCATCACGTTGTGGTGGTGGGTCTCTCGCCTGAATGCTGTGTTCACTGTGAGTTGTGGCATGCTGTGGTGTGCTGTGGTGCACGTATGACTGTTGTGTCCGTTCTGCTTGAAAGAGCCGGTCCCCAATTCTGAGGTGGTAAAGTCCATATGTGTCATTAGTGTGATTAATGTTGTTTCGATGTGTTGAGATGTTTTTATGTCTTAAAGCTTGATATTTTTATGGTATTCAAATAAAGTTTTCTATTTGTTTTACTCAACATATGTGTGATACCTTACTCAGCCATAAACAAATCTGTGAGCCTTGCTCAAATTTATAGGGCGTTTTTCTGGATAAAGGCCTGTCTGGTTTGGTTCAGCTACCAAGTCAGTCATCAGAAGACTTCAAAGAATAGTTCGGACTGCTGAGAGGATTATTGGCACCCCCCTACCCACCCTGCTAAAACTGTATACATCCAAAGTAACAAAAAGAGCTGGTAAAATCACTCTTGACCCCATTCACCCAAAACACTTCCTTTTTTAAATATTGCTCTCTGGCCAGTGCTAAAGAGAACTGAGCACCAGAACAGCCAGGCACAGGAAAAATTTTACAGTATATACAATATTCGAACAACATTATTTTTCTATTGTATATTTATCTTTTTATCTGTTATATCTTTTTTATTTTTATGTCACTATATGTTTATATGTTTAAATGGTTGCATTCTCTTTGCACTGGAATCTTCTGTCACTGTGACAAATTACTTGTATGTGTAAGCATGCTTGGTAATAAAGCTCATTCTGATTCGGAAAACATGGAGTCCATGTGCATCAGAGATTGTGGCTGGTGCTGTGCATGGTCACAAAAAAGTTCCGATTTGCATTTCCGAGGGCCCCTTTAACTCAAGTCTAACATTACTCATGGTCCGACGTCCCTGCTCCCAGGTTTTTGGCTTCTAGCAGATGAGTAAACTTTTCTCATGGGCTGACAGTAGGGGTGGACTGGGAAGAGAAATTGGACCTGGATTTTACATAGAAAACAGGATCACTGTTCTTTTCTGCATATCACAACCCCCTTCTGCATATCGCAGTGCCATTTTGCGGGCCTCTTCAACCAGTAGCTGCCTGTTTCAGCTTATTGTCGCCCGTTCGGCCATGTTTTGCAGCCGGCTCACAAGTCTGAGTTTTTCTGTGGCCAGTCTGCCCCTGGCTGACAGACAGCTGTAGAGGTGGGAGAGGGTGATGAGGGGAAAGTTTAACACAGCGAAAATGCCCCACTGATTCTGAGACTGTGAGAATGAACGATTCTCTCATTAATTGCCACAAATTTCTAGTCAAAGAAAAAGCACGAAGGACAGCAATGATAATTTTGATAATCGAATACTGATTGTCTGGACAAAATACATCCCGACTGTAACTCGGGACATGGGACACGGCTCGTAAAATTGGGACTGTCCCGATTTTGCTGCAAATGTGCCTCTCATTATTTTCACATGTAAATGAGCTTCACAGAAAATGTTGTCAATAGTTTGTAGCTCTTCACTGGTAGTGTTAAACCAGCAGCAAACCTTTGGCAACAATGGACAATTTGCCAAGTTTGGCAAGTTTGCAGCAAAGCTCTTTTGTAGCTTTTGGAGCTCTTTTGGAGCATTCCCTTTTCCACTGTCCACCAAAGCAGAAAAAGGTTCACTACTTGGTCCCTGAAGGGAACAGAGGTCTGTCCAGGGGTTAAAAGTCTGGCGGCAGGCGGGAGTGATGAACACACGGTGCATGCTGCAATGCCCATCTCGGGACTCGAGTCTGGAGCCAGTGCTGAAGCGGTCTCATATGCATCATCCCCAGTGGTGCGACCACCGTGGAGGATGCTATATGCCCCAGGAGCATCTCAAATTGTTTTAGAGGAACTGCTGTGCCTGGCTTGAATAAGGTGAGGCATTTCAGCACTGACTGTGCACGTTTGTTGGTGAGGCGTGCTGTCATTGAGACTGAGTCTAACTCCATGCTAAGAAAAGAGATGCTCTGAACTGGGATGAGCTTGCTCTTTTCCCAGTTGATCTGAAGCCTGATGGGGGTGCGGCAAAGAAAATACCTTTAAATTAAGATTCTCCTCCCAGCCCTCCACTGGGGGATGGAGTGGTCTGTCTACCAGCTCCGGAGCAAACATCTTGTTCCCTGAGTCGTCTGTCTCAGGAACGCTTGGGAGCCTTCTGGGTCCTCGAGGACGTTCGGGAGATGGGGGGGGGGGGGGTTTGCTTCCTGCATGGTGCTCGACACTGGGGCTGAGAGCTGGGCCCAGGTTGGGGCGGAGCTGCCTGTCTTCTGGAAGCTACAGGAGGATGCCTTCGGCGTCCACGTCCGACATCTCGACCAGGTTCAGCTAGAGATGATGCTCCTGGACCACGAGGGTGGCCATCGCCTGCCCGAGTGTCCGCGCTGTGACCTTTGTGGCCCTGAGGGCGAGGTCGGTCGCTGAGTGCAGTTCCTGCAACACATTGGGTTCAGGATTACCCACGTACATATATTTGAATGCCTTGGTCTGGTGAACTTGCAGGAGGGCCATGGCATGCAGGGCTGAAGCGGCCTGTCCAGCGGCGCTGTAGGCTTTGGAAGTCAGTGATGACGTCATCCTACAGGTCTTGGAGGGGAGCACCTGGCAATCCCGCCAGGTGGTGGTGTTCTGGGGACAGGTGGATCGCAACTGCTCTGTCCACCTGGGGGACCGCCGAGTACTTTTTGAAATAATTTAAAATAGCCCACATTATCAAGATGGTCTTTCTTCATGATTTGCTAATATAGGCTACAGTATTATTAGACATAATAGGAATTCATTGCTTTTTAAGAATTAATAGGAATTAATAATGGCTAGTCAGAAGTCAGTTTACGAACTAGTTTACGAACCAGTTTACGAACCAAGTTCAGATCTCTATCTGATATGGGCTACCTTAAAATGCCATGTGAACAACCTTACAAAAAATCAGATTGTAGCATAAAATCTCATTTGGGACACATTCAGCTGTAGTATGAACATAGACTCATATGTTATCGCCACTATAATCAGTTCATTAATTACTGAGTTCTTTAATTATTTTATTTATAGTAAATAACTAGGGATGTCAGATAACATGCTCATGTATTGGTACTCGTATAAATGCTCCAATACCAAAAACCGATATCATCTGTCATTACATAAACATTCAGCCCACAAATTAAAATCACGTTGTATCCTAGTGAGATTATTTAATCAAAACATCTTTGATTTAATGAGATAAACATAGTTTGCATGTAATTCAAAAGTAAGCCCTTTTGAATGCGTGGAGACAGTGTTGTGCTGGTGCCGGCTGCTCATACCTTTTAAGGCTCCTCCAAGGCCCATACTGGGAAAACACCATCATGAGCATTGCACAATCTGTTTGTAGCAGGTGACAGTTTCCTATGTTCTTGAGTTTTAGTTAAGCTGTAATTGTAGCATATGGCACTGTGCATACTAACAGCACAGTAATAGACAGCAGATTCTGATAAACTGAGATCAGGGATTATCAGAGCTCCATTAAGTGTGTTTATTCTTTTAATTTAAAACCATTTTTGAAATCCATCCTCATAGATAGGTTCATTCATAGCATAGTTTTACCCAATTGGGACTATGGCAGTATCCTTCTGCTGATACCAAAACATATTTATCATGCCACTGTCATCATGGCTAAACACAATTTCTGCTCTCTTATTCTTGCTGGCCAATATTGCAAATTCTGCAGAATTTTCACACATCTTGCATGCCATGTGGAAGAAATTCAGGCTTTGAGAAACTTCAAAGAAATAAACAACAGCAAACAACTATATAATAATGACAAACAGAGAAATAATTTATCACATTGCTATCTCAAAGAACCGCATACCTATATACAAGCAAAAAAACATGCCCAACCCATATACAGTTCTGAACATTCTTCAGATGCAGGGCTAGAAAGACTATAGTCTGTTCATGCAAACAGCCAAAGTGAATGTGACAAAAGAGAGTATAAGAGAGACTTCACTAAAGTAAGAGAGGAAGGCTCTAAATTACTTTAAACACCTCCCCCTGCTGAATGCATACAAGCCTAACGTACGCTTGCAGGAAATGGTATATAAACATAAATTGGTCAAAATTTGATCATCTGAATGTTCAGTCACAACAATAGAAAAACACAGGGTGTGAATTATATGAACCCTTGGATTTAATACAACATGATCACATGGGAAATCGCCTCGGGTTACTTGAGTGTAACCCTTGTTCCCTGATAAAAGCGGAACGAGATGCTGCGCTAACAACATTAGGTGCGATGGAGCTGTGAATATGTGTGCAACACGTCAATGAACATTGACCGGAATGTATAGCCTCTGCCGGTGTAATCATTGGATGCACCTGTGGCAGGGCTATAAATAGATGCATCACAGGCGCATCGTCAGGTATTTTGTCTGAAGAGCAGTACTGGGGCATCCCAGTGCGGCAATTAAGCACAGCATCTCGTTCTGCTTTTATCAGGGAATAAGGGTTACACTCAAGTAACCCGAGACGTTCCCTTTCAAAAAGCTAGACTTATGATGCTGCACTGAAAAAGCACTTTGGGAACGAGAATACCCACGCCGCCGCACTGTGGCTGTCCGGACCCCCTACGGTTGTGTAGTATGCTCACAAGAGCATGAGAGGTCTCAGACATGAGCTTGAGATGTCGACTCAAGGACATAAGAGCCCGGAGTGGCATGAACATCCAAACTATAAAATCAGATGAATGTGTGAGGAGAGGACCAGCCTGCCGCATCACAAACATGCTGCAGAGGGACATCCCTAGCCAAGGCTTTAGAGGAGGCGACCCCTCTGTAAGAGTGAGCCCTGATACCTACTGGCGAAGCTTGACCGCGCGCCTCGTAGGCCAGCTCAATAGCGTCCCTCACCCAATGCGACATAGTCTGCTTGGTGGCGGCCGCCCCCCTGTCGCGGCCCCCATGGCAAATGAATAGTTGCCCTGACTTATGCCACTGGCTAGTGCGGTGGACATAAGTCTGAAGGGCACGGACTGGACAAAGTCTGTGAAGACTTTCCTGCTCCGGCATTGCAAACGGCGGGGAGCAGAAGGCTTCGAGAGTGACTGGATGTAAGTTCGAGAAAGGTACCTTAGTCAGGTAGTCAGGATGAGGGTACAAATTGCTTTAGCCATACCTGGGGCAAGTTCTAAGCAGGCCGGCAAGACAGACAGAGCCTGTAGATCCCCAATTCTCTTTAGAGAGGTAATCGCCATAAGAAAAACCATCTTGAGAGTCAGAAGTCTGTCAGGCGCTGACTCTAGAGGTTCGAAGGGGGTCTCAACCAGACCCTCAAGGACTATTGCTAAGTCCCATGAAGGGGTCCTGGTCCTAGCAGGAGGAAGGTGCAGTGCACATAATGCAGATGATGTAGATCTGCATTATGTGCACTGCACCATCTTTCAAAGACACCCCATTTATTGGCATAACTTCTAGTAGAGGGAAACACATACAGGCGCATTCTGGGCCATGTATGCACCATCGCGTCGAGCCCCTGGGGGGCTGGTTGACTCAGAGAGAAGTTGAGGGGACATTGCGCTGTTTGTTGAGAGGCAAAGAGGTCCACTTCTGCCCTGTAAAATCTCACCCAGATTTGTTCCAAGTAGAGGGAGCCCTAGCACTTAGAATGGTCTCGATAACTTCAGGTGAAAGCCCAGTGTCCCTCAGTTAGTACTCTTCAGGGGCCAAACATGAAGGTTCCACAGCTTGGGCCGGGGATGAAATATTGTACCCTGTACCTGAGACAGAAGGTCCCTCCTGTCCAGAATCACCCAAGGCGAGCTGTCGAGGAGAGACAATATCTCTGAGAACCTTATCTTGTTCGGCCAGTGCAGCGTTATCAGTAAGAGGCAGGATCCTTGCTGGCGAACTCTGGCCAAGACTCCCGGGAGCAGAGAAACAGGGGGGAAGCATACAGGCGCATTCTGGGCCATGTGTGTGCCATCGCGTCCAGACCCGGGGGGCTTGGGGCTGGGTGACTCAGAGAGAAGTAGAGGGGACATTGCGCTGTCTGTTGGGAGGCGAAGAGGTCCACTTCTGCTCTTGTAAAAACTCAACCAGATTTGTTCCACTACCACGGGGTGGAGTTTCCACTCCCCCGTTGGTATTTTCTGTCTGAACAGTAAATCTGCTCCCATTCAGGCATCCAGGGATATAAGCTGATCTGATCAACAGGAGCTTGCCCAGGGCCCAACGGAGAATCTGCTGTGCTAGTTTGTTCAGCTGGCGTGAACGTAGACCTCCTTGATGGTTTATGTAAGAGACTACCGCTGTGTTGTCCACCCGCACCAAGACATGGCAGCCTCTGGAGGAAGTATTTCCGGGCCAGAAATACAGTTATCAACTTGAGACAGTTAATGTGACATTCCTCTTGAGCTGGACGACCATTTAAGACCGGTACCCAGCCTGTCAGGGAGGCGTCTGTTATTAGCAACCTGCGACGACAAGACGCACCTAGAAAACCTGCAACCCGCAAGGTAAGAAACCGGGGTCTGAACCACATAGAAAGGGAATGAAGCATGCTGCGCGTAATCCTTATTTGCTTAGGGGACTGGCCCTTGGATGAAATCCCCTGCAAAAGGCACAAAGGGATCACCGTGGACACAGACGCCATGAGACCTAGTAGTCGATACTGATGAACAGTGCAACTTTGGCCTAGCATGAATTTGCTCAGGGTGCTCTGAATGGACTATATTCAAGCGGGAGACAATTGTGCCCACATTGTGATCGAATTCCATATGATTCCCAGATAGTTTTCTGAGTGGGAGAGAGGACGCTTTTCTTGGCGTTGAGCCTCAACCCCAGAGGAACCAGATGAGCTAAGACAATATCCCTGTGCTGAAATGCCAGTTCTTGTGACTGTGCTAGTATCAGCCAGTCGTCTATGTAATTCAGAATGCGGATGCCCCGGAGTCGCAAAGGAGCCAGTGATGCGTCCATGCATTCCGTGAATGTGCGGGGTGACAAGGCTAGACCGAATGGAAGAACTCGATATTGGAAAACTTCGCCCCCCAAAAGCAAACCTCAGGAAATTCCTGTTTTGGCAGACTTTCTATATGAAAGTACGCGTCCATGAGATCGATCGTGACCAAGCAATCGTGATGTTGGATTTGTGACACGACCGTCTTGCTGTAAAAACTTGACTCTTTCTCTGGAAGGGGAACACTTTCTATGGCCCCTTTGACCAAGAGATTTTGCAGTTCTTCCACAGTAGACATGCCTGCTCCGGTTTTACGGTAGTGAGGACCATGCCATTGAAACACGGAGGGCGGCAAGCTAATTGAATTTTGTAGCCTTTTTCTACTGTTCTTAGGAACCACATAGAAATACCTGGCAGAAGTTTCCACGCTGCCAGGTTCTCTGAGATGTGTATTAATTTTGACAATTCCTGTTGAGGGGATGTCGAGTGTTCTGCGTCCTGGACTAAGGCAGGAAGCAACAGTACACCCAACTTTTCATTGGAAGCCTCTAACTCCCGAAACACCAGAGGTGGTGGGAATGGAGAGGTTTCATGGGGTACCGGGAGGGCCAAAGTGGATGATACACACGCCCCGTTCCGAGGGGAGCTACCCCCACAAGGCTGGGCGCAAGACCGTCAGTGTTTCTTCTTCATTTAAATTACTCCCCTGAGGTCTTATTTGGGGGCTGCTGATGGCGACGAGCCTGTCCCCAGTCTTTACGAGGGGGAGCACGACTCGCCACACTTTGTTTCTGAATCTCCCTTCTAGCAGGACCGGGGCGGGTCTTGGTGGCCGACGGCCCCGCTCCCTGAGTGCAGCGAGGAACAAACAGCCCAAATGCTTCCTCGTGGCTTTCCGCCTCCTGGAACCTGGAGATAATTATGTTCATAGTGTCCCAAATAGACAAGAAGGTGAAACTGGGGCATCAAGAAGGACAACTTTGTCCTTAACACTGATGCCCGATAGGTTGAGCCATAGGTGTCTCTCCGTGCTGACTAAAGCAGACATAGACCGGCAAATGGCAAGGGCTGTCTGCTTGGTCGAACAGAGAGATAGATCCGTGACTCGACGAAGCTCTGAGAAAGCTTCCTCGTCGAGCGTGGTACCCGCACTAAGGTCCTTTAGTAGATCAGCCTGGTATGCCTGTAACACTGCCATAGTTTGCAGAGCAGCACCAGCCTGACCTGCTGCTTGATAAGCCTTCCCTACTAGCATGGAGGTAGTCCTGCATGGCTTTGTGGGGAGAGAGGGTCTTTTTAGCGATGATGTAGAACCCGGCGAGAGATAACCCGCAAGTGCTGCAACCCGCAACTCTTCAACCGGCGGCATCATCAAATACCCCCGAGTCTCAGCACCCACGATAGTCAAATATATCGACGTCGAGGGCACGTGGACACGGGAAGTATAAGGTTTCCTCCATGAGCAAGAGAGCTCGTCATGGAAGTCATCAAAGAAGGGAAGAGACTGATGAGGTGTTCCCTTCCAAGGCCACCAGACAGAAATCTGTCCTCCAACTTGGAGCGTTTGGGGGTCTCTTGTTCACGTGGCCAGTCTAATTGAAGTCTGGCCACCGCACGAGTAATCACCTCAAGTTATTCCTCCGATGATTTTCTATCATGCCCGGAATGCTCGGAGGTGGGTAACTCAAAGTCCGCAGACTCAAGAGATTCAAGGTCCCCCTCATGAAACGTAGAGGCACCGGAGCGTGCTTCAGGATCACGGGAAGGACCAGCTGGGTCTGGGGCGAGAGCGAGCGAAAGGGACGGATCTGTCTCTCGCTCCTCAGCCAGATCCATACGAGAGCCCCACGAATGAAGTGTGGGCGCCGACTCTCAGAAGTAAGCGAGACGAGCGCAAAGTATTTTGACCAAGATCACAAGGCTCGCACCCACCCTGCCCCAATGCGAGAGCAGCATGCTCTTCCCCCAAACAAACAAAGCAAAACTGATGCGTGTCCCTCTCAGCCATAGAGTGTAGACAAGGGAACACACATCGTTTGCTCTGATTTTCAGTCATCCTTTCTATTTTTTTTTTTTGGAGAAAGAAGAGAAAGAAGAGAAAAGTTTTTTGCGCACTGCCTAATAAATTCTAACTCCTAACAGAGGAAAGAAAGTTCTGACAGGCTCATGAAGCACACAAACCCAGAGTGATCTGAATACAAAAGATCTGACGATGCACCTGTGACACATCTATTTATAGCCCTGCCACATGTGCATCCAATGATTACACCGTCAGAGGCTATAAATTCCGGTCAATGTTCATTGACGTGTTGCACACATATTCACAGCTGGTCGCACCTAAAGTTGTTCCCAAAGCGCTTTTTCAGTGCAGCATCATAAGTGTAGCTTTTTTAAAGGGAACAGCATGCTTATTCAGAATTTGTGTTCAGTCAAATTTGGACCTGGATTGGATTTGGATTTTCATTCACCAACAATATATGATTATGTGCCTTTGACATCACAGATCTAATCTAGACAGCCCCTATTTCCAGCAACCATCACTCCAACACCTTATCCTTCAGTAATCATGCTAAATTGCTAATTTGGTACTAGAAAATCACTTGCCATTATATCAAACACAGTTGAAAGTTATTTGATTTGTTAAATGAACCTTAACATTGTCTTTGTGCTTGTTTTTGAGTTAACATAGTATGCAATAGACTGGCATATCTTAAGGTTAATATTAGGTCAAAAGAAACAGCTTTATCTAGAAACTCGTCTTTGAGGATTGAAGGCTATACAATGCTTGAAATTGATTTCATAAAAAGGTGTACACTACAGTATACAAAGGCAAAGGACAACTGGCTCTAACAATGACAGAAGAGATGTGGAAGGCCAGATGTACAACTAAATAAGAGGAGTACATCAGAGCCTCTAGTTTGAGAAATAGATGCCTCACATGTCCTCAGCTGACAGCTTCATTGAATTCTACCTGCTCAACACCAGTTTCATATACAATAGTAAAGAGAAGTGTAATGTCTAGATTACTGTTGTAACCTCCATTCCCTGATGGAGGGAACAAGACGTTGTGTCGAATGAAGTGACACTAGGGGACTTTCTTGAAGGCCTCGTTTACCTGTGAACTTGAGAAAAGGCCAATGAGAATTTGGCAGACAGAATTTGCATGTCCTGTTCATTCAAGTTTTGCACTGAGGAGCCGAGAATGAGGTTCGGCCATTGCAGTGGCTCGGTTCAGCGTTGTGGCCGGGGGGGGGACAAAGTCTCATTCCCTCCATCAGGGAACGGAGGTTACAACAGTAACCTAGACGTTCCCCGTCTGTCGCTCACGTCGACGTTGTGTGTGTCTTTGTGAAGCGACACTAGGGGTCCCTATTCAATCACTCCATGCACTCAAGCATGTACGTGAGCTGCTGACACAATTGCGGGCAGGCAGTTACATGCCAAAGCAACAGGCTGCGTCAGACTGCACGTACCCTTCCCCAGCACCCCATAAAAATTGTGTTCATATTGTGCATTATAAAAATAATGTGCCAAGCATGGGAGCAGGCCACCAAATGGCTGGGGCCATTTTAACACTATCACAAACATCGGGAAGGTGTTCTTTTCCAACTCCTTTTCTTTTAGGGGGAAAAGACCCCGTGGAGACCACCACCTGCCCAGGCTGGGGGGAGGTAAAGTGTGGCGAAATACATAATATGGGTTTCCAGGCCACATGTGGAAATTTGCAGCACAGGCATGAGAGGCAGCTCTTTTGACCGGCAGAAGTGGAAAGATATCTACCAAATCCAGGGACTACACAAAGGCGTAAAGACATAGTTAACCCTCTTTGGTCGACAAACACGCCGACGCTGGATTTTTTTGTCATTACAGCGGAAACAACATAAAATTATCCATCATTTTGGGGCATACAGATAAGTGTAAGACATCAATAGAGACTATAAAGGGTCTACTTTTAGTTGTGTACACTCACAATAACAACAAAATCTTGTGCTTTTGTAAAAAATAAAGAAAAATAAAAAGGGTGAGATGTAAGCAGTGTCTGGGTTCATGAGCATATATCTGAAACACGTCACAAAAATGAACTGAAACTCTGTGAATACTTATCACACAAACATGAAACATGTCTAAAGAAAGCTTAAAATGTCTAATTCATTTAGAATTAGACATTTGAATTATTAATGCATAATAATTCAAATTTAAAACAAATATTCTCCTGCAATGTAATCTGCATGAAACAAAGCGATGTACAGTTTCACCTGGCTCAGCTAATTATCTCTAATGTGAACACACCCACCAGCAGAGTGCTATTCATACGCTAATGTGCTGAGACGATCAAATAAAATGGTAAATGCCCCGACTGTGCCTTAAAAACAAAGTTCATTCACTTTTCTGCGCATTTGAAAGACAGCACGATACACATGTGAGAAAACTCCTGGATAGTGATGAAGACTTCAAATTTTCCTCAGAAGAAGAGCGGGACTCTGATGAACATTTGTATTTTGAAGAGAGACTTGATCAAGCCGAGGATACAATTTCGGACAAGTAAGTCATTTAGTTTTAATTAGTTGACATGCTATTTTATATAAAAACGTACATATTTTACTAGTGGGACTGTTTCCAGACTTGCCAGCCAGGATTCAGAGTATTGAAATTTGAAACATGTCCTAATAAGCAAGTTTTAGTTACATTTAAATGCTGTTTCGGCTAATGCAGGCATTTAAATTGTATGCTGTATGATATAAATATGATATGTAATATGTTACAAAAATAATATGAATGTTTAGATTATATTTTAACTAGTGTTTATGCTGCCTCATTATCATCACCAAAGCTTGTGCTTGCAAATATGTGTTCAGGTTAAATGAGTAAAATGCACTTTAAATATGCTCATATTAGAAAATCACCATTTTAGAATGATTTCTGAAGGATCATGTGACAATAAAGACTGCAGTAATGATGCTGAAAATTCTGCCTTGATCACAAATGGCATTTTACAATATATTCAAATTGAAAACTGTTCTTTTAAATTGTAAAAATAGTTCAAAATATCAGTTTTTACTGTATTTTGGATCAAATAAATGCAGCCTTGGTGAGCAGAAAAGACTTCTTTTAAACGGTAGTGTAGGTCTAAAATTAAGTAAAGTCTTTTTGTAAAGAAAATGTATAGTCAGATTACTTTTAACTTAAAACTTGATTTGGATCATTAAGTCTCCTCACATTCATTCTCTTTCTGTCACATTCCTCATTGATAGGACCAGGGGAGGGGGTCTTTTGTCTCCTCAGGTGTGAATTACAATCAATATTCATTATAGTTCATGCTTCCTCGCATATGACCTTTCTAACACTAAAAGTGTCTTACAAAAGTTAAATTACTGTATTGTTTTGTATGAATGAGTGATCAGGATGGTTTTCACACCATTTTGTAGCAAAAACTGTAGGCTACAAGATCCAGTTATCAAAAGGCTTGTGGACAAATGTTTAATATGTGTTATATTGACTTATTTCAATGACTTAAAAATTTAGTTTTTTCAAAAACCATGCATAAACATTATTTTCTCCAAAATACAGACATGTACATACATATTATTGTAGCCCAGTTTGTGCTGAATACTGTGTTATCAGACTTTAGCCATTAATGTGTTTTTAAGCAACTGAAAAAAGCACAAATTTCAAGGCATGTAAAAATTTCTCCAGGGCCCAAAACACCCTCAGAAAAAAAAAGCGTTTTCATAAAGACGTTCAATGCTAATGTGTATACTATTTTAGACAAAATATACCCTTTTACAGGTCTATTTGCTCTTTAAGGAAAGCTGTGGAAGTGCCCAGGGGCAAAGCTGCACTACTAATTTGCGCCATAGATCCAACAACAAACGCTCTATAGAGGTGAGTGGAACAGTAGTGATCTCAGCTCGCTGAACGCTCTGCTCCGAAGAATGATGGCCAGGTGCACTGTCTATGAGGCACACAGCAGTTTGCCCGTCTTGCACCACCAGTCCATGTTACACAGTTCAGCTAGTTGTGGTGTTTCATATAGGGTCCCCTAGTGTCACTACATAGACACAACGTTGAGTGAGTGACAGATAAGAATTTTCAGGTTAGTGTTTTTTTTTAACCTTTTAACCAGCAGGGGGGCGCCGGCGGGCCCTGGGGGGGTGTTTATAATTTTATTACCTTTGTTTTATAACAAATATTCAATCAACTATCATAAACTATGCATCATTTGAAAGCTAAAACACTCAAGAATCACGTTCTGAACTTGTTTTTGCAATCAATACACCAGAGAGGAAAGGGTTAAATAAAATGCTGACAGACCGACCCTGTAAATATGAACAAAATGAACGGCAATACTTATCTTTCATCTCCTATGGTTCAGATCAGTTCGGATCGAATCCAAGAAACACCAGCATACATTTCAATGTAAGGGTCTACTCTTCAAAATGCATCCCACTTTTTAATCCAAAACAACAAAAAAATAGGGAAAAAACTAAATATCCTCCTCAGTTTTCATGAGCGCTTCCAGTTAGAGTAATCCATCATGTTCACTTTCAATGAAATATCGATTCTAATTTGTATTCCAATGTTCAAAAACCATCTCTCCCCGTAGTTTGGACTGTTTCTGATAAAATGAGCCATTCCCTGTTTCTCTCCTTCAATCAGAGGCTCTGTAATGACCAAAATATGAAGGAGCGCAACAACAGGCTGCGGGACCTGTCACTCTCGCACCTCGGTTTTTGACTGGATAAAAGCCACCCAATGTCTTGTCAGCAAAATTTTGATGGATGGGAGTATTAACCAACTAAAACACGAATGAAGTGATTGACAGTTTGCTTAGTTTACCTCAGAAGATCTGTCTAATACATAGGTCTAATACAAGTGCGTCCACTCGTCAGCTCTTCGTCATTTTACGCTAGCGCATTATTATTATTATTATTATTATTATTATTATTATTATTTTTTTTTATTTATTTTTTTTTACGACTTACGGGGCACTTTTGGGGCTCTTAACATGCTCAAAAACTCTTGAAACTTTGCACACGGGTCAGAACCTTCGGTCATTAGGGCCGGGCTGAAGCTGGTAACACGAGATGTTTCTCCATGGACTCGATCCCGTATTAGATCGCTAAGTTGAAACACATCGTCTTGAGTTTATGTTTATGAAGTATTGGCAGTTTTTCTGTTCATATCATGTTTTTGATTATAAAATGACTAGCAAAGACACGAGGCTACACGAGTAGCTAGGTGATAGCTGTATATTATACATAAAGACATAATATTTATATCACACACACATTATATTTATGATGCATATAATATAACAAAAATGGAAGGAAAGGATTACAAGAAGTCAGGTGAAGATGGTTTTGATTATAAAATTACAGTGGAGAAGACTAGCAAGATATGAGATTACAGTCTCCAAATGGCCTTTTGGAAAGGACGCCTAGACTTTCCCTGAATAAAAGCTTACAGAAACTACATTTTTGGGAGTATCATCTTCAAATTTGAATCAGAACATGGTCAGACATTCAGTTTTATCTTTATGGTGTTTTCAGGCCTTTAACATAAAAGTCTGATACATTTTTCCCTAAATGAAGTTCATTCATAGAAATCGTGAGTCACTTTCATGTAAATTTGACCTTGTTTTACTCTGTTCCTATGCTACTTTTGAATTAATATGACTCTTGGGTAACAAAGTTTCAAGTGTCTAGTTTAAAAAAATATCAGAGTTATGAATGTGGAGCATATGGTTTAGGAGTTACAGACATTTGTATTTGGGTATGTCATTTTCCGAAAATTCTCAAAAATAGATATGGGCTAATTTATTTGACATTCAGCAGGTGTGCACATGATTTGCAGGAGTTTTTTGACATATAATTTATTAAAACACACTCCTTTGTTGCATTATTGGTGTAAAAAGGAAATAACACTATGAGCTCCATTGTGCATTTGAAAGAGCATGTTTCTAAATGAATTGAAAGACACATAAATATGAAATTGAGACATACCGTATAAAATATTGCAATCTAATAAAAAATGTGTGCGTAATATGTGTTCCCCATCTGTCGCTCACTTCGACTTTGTGTCAAGGCCTCGGTTACCTCTGAACTTGAGAAAAGGCCAATGAGAATTTGGCAAACAGAATTTGCTATTCCCTCGCCTGGACATACAGGTATAAAGGGAGGGAATCATGCATCTGTTCATTCAGATTTCTTTTTCCGAGCCGAGCGGTTGTGCATTCAGCGAGCTGAGATCACCACTGTTCTGATCTACGGCACATATTAGCGGCTTTCTCCTTCTCTGCACGGCAGCACAGCTCGCTGGCCGGTTCTGACGAGTCTAGAGGATGCCTACACTGGACCTCCTCCACAGTCACTAACACCCCCCCACCTCTTCTCTCAGCACCAGAGCCTTGGGACGTGCTTTTGCCTCCTGATGCCACACTACTTGCTGTGCCCTGCTGCGAAGCCTCACCAGGTATGTCAAAAACGATTGCCCCTTTAGTGCCTCTCGCACGGAGCTTGGCCATCTGACTCAGCTACGCTATTCATTTCGCCAGGCCCCATGGCCCATTTCAACGGCGTCTGCTTTACCTTGGTACATGGCGAAGACGCCAACACCCTACGTCCGGAGATTGCGACCCTTTTACTCAAAAACGCAATAGAGCTTGTCCCTCCAGCTGAGATAAACAAGGGTTTCTACAGCCCTTACATTATCATACCCAAGAAAGGAGGTGGCTTAAGACCGTTCTTGGACTTGCGAGTTTTCAACCGGGCCTTGCACACACTCGCATTCAAAAAGCTCATGCAAAGACATATTCTAACTTGCTTCCGGAATCAAGGTTGGTTCACAGCGGTAGACCTGAACACTTCCTACGGTTTGCGTTCGACGGCCAGGTGTAATAGTACAAGGTCCTCCCTTTCGACATGTCCCTGTCCCCTCGCTTCTTCACGAAGGTCGCAGAGGCAGCCCTTGCCCCGCTAAGGGAAGTGGGCATCCACATTCTCAATTACCTCGACGACTGGCTCATCCTAGCACACTCTCGAGAGCCACTGTGCACCCACAGGGACCAGGTGCTCAAGCACCTCAGCCGTCTAGGGCTTCAGGTCAACTGGGAAAAAAACAAGCTCGCCCTGGTTCAGAGCGCACGCAGTCAGTGCTGAAATGCCTCACCTTATTCAAGCCAGGCAGAGTGGTTCCTATAAAACAATTACAGAGGCTTCTGGGGCATATGGCATCCACCGTGGCGGTCGCGCCACTGGGGTTGATGCATATGAGACCGCTTTAGCACTGGCTTCAATCTCGAGTCCCGAGATGGGCATGGTGCCACGGCACATATCATGTGTACATCACACACACCTGCCGCCAGACTTTCAACCCCTGGACAGACCTCTGATTTATGCAGACAGGAGTCCGCATACAGCAGGTGTCCCGACACATTCTGGTCATCACAGACACCTCCAAACAGGGTTGGGGCGCTGTGTGCAATGGGCACGAAGCCGCCGGCTCCTGGACGGGGCCCCAGCTGGGTGGGCACATCAACTGCCTAGAGTTATTGGCTGTAATCCTTCCCCTTCGGAGGTTTCTCCTGCTAAAACAGGGCAAGCATGTCTTGATTTACTCAAACAGCACCGCTACGATAGTGTACAAAAATCACCAAGGTGGCGTGTGCTCTCATTGTATTTCACATCTCGCCTGCCATCTCCTTCTTTGGAGCCAGCAGTGACTCAGGTCATTGCGCACCTCTCACATCCCGGGCAACTTCAACATGACAGTGGACGCGCTGTCGCAACAAGGCATGCTCAGTGGAGAGTGGAGGCTTCACCCCTAGGCGGTCCAGCTGATTTGGGAGCAGTTTGGTAAAGCACAAATAGATATGTTCGCTTCCCAAGAGACCTCCCACTGCCCGCTCTGATACTCCCTAGCGGAGGCTCCCCTCGGGACGGACGCGCTGGCACACAGCTGGCCCCCGTGGCTGCACAAATACGTATTTCCCCCTGTGAGCCTACTTGCACGGGTGCTGTGTAAGTTCAGGGAGGACGAGGAACAAGTCACTCTGGTTGCCCCTACTGGCCCACACAGACTTGGTTCTTGGATTTCACACTCCTCGTGGTGATTTCCCCTGAGGAAGGACCTTCTTTTTCATGGAAGGGGCACCCTTTGGCATCCGTGCCCAGACCTCTGGAACCTCCACATCTGGCCCCTGGATGGGAGGCGGAAAATCTAAGTGGCCTACCACCTGCTGTAGTAGATACAATCAACCAAGCCAGAGCTCCCTCTACCAGGCAACTTTATGCCCTGTAGTGGCGCTTGTTCTCAAATTGGTGTTCTTCCCGGTCTGAAGACCCGCAGAGATGCACAGTCAGGTCAGTGCTCTCATTTCTGCAAGAAAGGCTGGAGGGGAGGCTGTCCCCATCCACCTTGAAGGTTTATGCAGCCGCCACATTGGCTCACCATGACGCAGTGGACGGTATGTCCCTAGGGAAGCACGATCTGACTATCAGGTTCCTTAGAGGCTCCTGGTGGCTGAACCCTCCCAGGCCATGCCTGTTATCCTCATTGTTCTCTCCATTGTCCTTTCAGGCCTTCAGAGACTCCCCTTCGAGCCAAGAGAATCAGTCGAGCTCAAAGCCCTCTCCTTGAAGATGGCTCTCCTGATAACGCTCACTTCCATCAAGAGGGTTGTGGACCTGCAAGCATTCTCTGTCAGCAACACTTGCCTGTTGTTTGGTCCAGCAGACACCCATGTCATCCTAAGACTGCAAACGGGCTACGTCCCCATGGTTCCTACAACCCCCTTCAGGGACCAGGTAGTGAATCTGTAAGCAAAGCTGCCCTGGGAGGAGGCAGACCCAGGCTTTTCGTTGCTGTGTCCAGTGTGTGCTTTACATACCTGTGTGGACCGCACGAAGAGCTTTAGATGTTCTGAGCAGCTCTTTGTCTGCTTTGGTGGACAACGGAAAGGGAACACTGTCTCCAAACAAAGGCTTTCCCACTGGGTCGTTGATGCCATCGCTTTGGCCTATCACGTCTAGAAAGTCTGACCGGGTGGTCTGCTTGAACATAGCGCCTTTCTCCTCCACTGAGGTGAACACATGCACTCTTTTCCCCCAGGAGAGTCCACTAGATTCGCGCTCCCTAGATGTTCTTCTCCCTAGCCCTCTGAATTCAGCGGAGGAATTATCCAACCAGACCCACTACGGATACTAAATTACTCTGTACTGAATAGGTGCTCCACAGGATGGGCCCTTGTGGATTATTCCCCCTGTGTGAATTTTTCGTGGCAGACCCGCTTCTCCCTTGTGCAGTCCCCGCTGCCCCCCGGTCACCATGTATTTAGTAACCAGTATCTACCACCGTGCCATTTCCACATGTGGCCTGAAAACCCATGTGACATATTTCACCACTCTTTACCTCCCCCCAGCCTGGGCAGGTTGCGGTATCCACGGGATCTTTTCCCCATGAAAGAATATGAGTTAGAAAACAAAAATATTTGGCACGTCGCTTCAGCTCATGGCATGATTGAATAGGGACACCTAGTGTTGCTTCACTCAACACAACGTCGAAGTGAGTGACAGATGGGGAATGTCTAGGTTACTGTTGTAACCTCCGTTCCCTGATGGAGGGAACGAGATGTTGTGTCCCCCTGGTTCAGAACGCTGAACCGAGCCACTGCAATGGCCGAACCTTATTCTCGGCTCCTCAATGCAAAACCTAAATGAACAGATGCATGATTCCCTCCCTTTATACCCGTATGTCCAGGGGAGGGACATGCAAATTCTGTCTGCCAAATTCTCATTGGCCTTTTCTCAAGTTCAAAGGTAACTGAAGCCTTCAAGAAAGTCCCCTAGTGCCGCTCCATCGGGGAATGGAGGTTACAATAGTAACCTAGACGTTTTTATTATAATATTACAACCTTAGCTTAGCAACGTAATAGTCAACATTTCTTTCGACTACTTTTTTTTTTCTCTAAATTCAAACAGAATTTGGTTAAAATAAGGTATATTTTGAGTCATCATAATGTTCCTACTTTTTAGAATGCTGTCTAGCTAGGCAGCTCACTAGGTTTTGGAATACATCTTAAAACATCTTATTTTAGTGTAGAAATTGAGACCTGCTTTAAGGCCGTTATCAGATTATTAACCCAGCTGCCACGAATCCCAAAGTGTTGGGTTGCATTTGTGTGTATTTCTTGTGAGTTTAGTGGTGAAGGGTTTTAGTCTGGCAAGTTTTAAAGACAATAGCACTGTGCATACTGACAGCACAGTAATAGACAGTAGAGTCTGATAGACCGAGATTAGATATTATCAGAGATCCATTCAATAAGTTGTGTCTATTTAATTTAAACCGCTCTTGGAATTCATCCTCAATGCTGGGTTCACTCATCCCATACATGTACATGATTAGGACCATGGCTTCATCCTTTTGCTGATACCATAACATATTTAACATGCTACTGTCATCATGCCTGCAATTTATTTCTGCTCTGTCATTCTTGTTTGCAAATAAATGTTCCTTCTGCTGAACATTCACACAAATCACCATCCCTGTGAAAGAAAGCCAGGCTTTGAGAGACATTCTATTTTTAAGATATGGTCAAACTATGACATTATAAAATAATAATTACTTTATATGTAATAAAAAAGATTAAACATTTATCACATTACTGATTCAAAGAAATGCATACCTAAATAGAGGAAAAGAAATATGAACAACATATATGCAGCACTAAACATCATTCTAATGCAGAGCTAGATAAAAGCTATTCTGTTCATGTACATAGCCAAAATGAGAGATCGAGGGAGAGAGAGAAAGAGAGAAAAAAGTCCTTGCTAATGTGAATGTGGAATCCTCTAAGCTTAAATATGCAGTCACAACTCCACCTACTGTCTGTATTACATCATAGAGACATTGTTATGTCAGCTTATTTGGTGAGGAGGTTTTCACATTTTTCCCCTAAGAAAAACCTTTTGGATGTATAAAAAACCTTGGAAGGAACCATGACTCAGCGAAAAGAAACAAAATCAATAGCATCACCTAAATAGAACATGTACAAGGAAAACAACAAAGGGCCTAAGATAGAGCCTTGTGGCACACCACATTTAACTATTGTAATGTTAGACAACTACTCTTTTATATAAACACGGTTGCTTAAAAATAAGAAATTTGTCAATTAGGGACCTCCCACCACAACCACTGGCCCTTCACCTTTTAACTGCCTGTGCCAGCATTTTCCTTCTGGTAACAGTACATTTCCACTGAAGAGCTTGTAAGACTGGACACTAGCCATTCAGCTATCAGCACACATCTAAAATCTGCTGGAAAAATACAATGATAGATGAGCAAAAGCAAGGTATATTGTCCATGAGAAATTTGCACCTCACGATATCAAGGAGAATAAACTATACAGGTGAATGAAATATACTACTACTAACTGGACTTCCACACCTACAGCTCTTACACCTGAGACTTTTTCCCTAGCAGCCACCAGATGTCACTAGGTGTTTAAGAGACTTTTAGTTTGAAATTGTATTTACGTTATTGTGTCTCAGTTCCTGGTTCCTGCCCTGATTGTTCCCAGCTGTTTCTCATTAATATTGTTTGCCCCAATGTATTTAATGTCCTTGTTTTTGTTTGTGTCTTTGTCAGTTGTTGTTTCCTGTTACCCCCATGGATGTGACGTTTGTTCTGTTCCTGAGTTTTTGTTTTGATCCTGTGTTTTCCAAGTTTTGTATCTGGACTCGTTTTCTTATTAAATCAAAGCTGCATTTCAATCATGCTCTTTTGACTTCTTTCTGCATTCATTACAGATCAAATCACCCACAACGGTGTATCTAGCGGCTTTGAAACTTCTGCATCTCAAACAGAGAGACCTGACCATAGAGCAGTATATAGTGCGTTTCTACAGTCTCGCCCAGGATTTTGATTGGGTGGAGCTTTGTTTCAAGGACATCTATCGTCTTGGACTCAATGATCCGGTGAAGTCCTGCATGCCTAGAGGCAGGTATGAACTCTATTTGGTAGAATTAATTGACCTTTCTTTGAGGTTCACATTTTCCCCTTACACTGTGGAGTAGGGTTGGAGTGGTATACTGGTTTCACGGTGTTCCACGGTTTAAAAATGTACGGTTATCAAACCATGTACATTTGCTTATCTACGGTATTGAGAAAAAAAAAGCAAACAGATGGAGAACTCACACGCATCTCCTTTCCTCCTTGTCAGACTCGTCAACTTGCAACACTCACAAACACATGCAGTGGTGAAAATGTCAGAGAGAGGCGAGGGGGTCCGATGTGTGTGTGTGAGTTAAAGCAGTATTTCTCAACTGGCCTATTCGAACTGGGTTGCGGACAGCAGGGAAAGAACAATGCCATGGTTCACCCATTAAAGATATTTCGGTGGCCGCCCAAGTGATAGACTATTTAGGACTGCCGAAGCAGATTTAATGATAATCTCGCAAACAGCTAAAGCAGACATGGGCAATTTACGGCCCGTGGGCTGGATCAGGCCCTCCTCATTGATTAATGTGGCCCGTGGCTCATTTATCGTAAAAGCATTTTTTTTTCATTGAATATTTCAGTTAACTTGCATTGGGAAGTCACACGTCTCCACAAGCATTTATCATGCTCAGGGTTGCCAGATAAGTTATGCAACACTGCCAGTTTGAGATTTATACTTGCACAAATTAGAAATATTGCGCCTAATGTTATACTTATTTTGTGCAATCTGGCAACCATTTTACACGCGTAAAAGTAACTACTATATTTTGACAAAATGTTATAGTTTCATGTGAAATAATCTAAAGGTAGAATTTATTAGACTTTATATCAACAGTGGTAGTTATAGTTTCAAGATGTGTTTCATTTAGTATTTATTTTTCATAAATCCATTAATTTAATATTAGTATTACTATTATTTAAGACTTGCACACTGACCTAACCATGGTAATAAGGAGCCTTTCCTTCTGTGTAATATGTGTATAAATATGAAATATTAGTTAACAAATGGGATAATAATGGGCTCATATAAGTAAATATATTCTTACATTTTTAAAAGGGGGAGAGACAACTTACTGTAGATTTTGTTGTTGACATCAACAACAAAAATAAAGTCACTTGGAACTGCAACCCAGGATACATTAAATACAGGTTATGTTTAATCTATAGCAGGTCAACACTTGATTTCCAATGTAAAATCTGCGTCCTTAAGCAAAACCAAATGAGAACAACTAAGTTAAAGGGATAGACAGGAGCAGTCTGGATGTGCTGTCGTGCACCTACAGTATATGTGTTAGGAATCAGACGAGGGCAGACGAGGAGTGAGGCTCTACATGCAATTTATTTAATGGAATAACAAAACTACACAGGGAACAAATAAAACATCCACGAGGGGAAAACAAAATATAAACACGAGAAACATCCACGGAGGGCACGGCAGGACCACAGTCAAGGACAACCATTACATTTAACAACCAACAAAGACTGAACAAACGACAAGACTTAAATACAAAAAGACTAATGACACAGGTGAGAACAATGAAGTGCATTGGCAGTGATGAGGGCAGGGAATTATGGGAAGTGTAGTCCAGAACAGATGACAGGGGATAAACACAGGGCAGACAACAGGGGATCGTGACAATATGTAAACTGTTAATAATTATAGGACTTTACTTCAAAAGGACATTACTTCAAAAGCTCACACAGCTGATGTTATTTTTCATTTATTAGTTAATTAAACAGTTTATAATTCTGTTTATTATAATTCTGTTAGCATTCTTATTTTTTCATATTTATTTTATTTTCAATAGGGAGACTTTTTTTACACATACTTCAATAAAATAAATGGTATCAAGTTTCAATTATAAAAATACTAATTGTGTAATACTGTATACCATGATATTTTCTGAGACTGTTATCATACCATGAAAATCTCATACCGTTGCGAACCTACTGTGGAGTTTCCCCAAACACATGTCTCCTGTATGCAATACTTCTTTCTCTATGTTCTCTCCTCTGACTGACACTGAGGTCTCTAAACTCCTCCACTGCAACCAACCCACCACTTGTTCCCTTGACCCCATTCCTTCTCACTTTTTCCAGGCCATCTCTCTGTCCATCTTACCTGGACTCACACACATAATTAACACGTCTCTACTTAAAGGCACTTTTCCCACTACATTTAAGCAAGTTCGAGTAACCCCGCTACTGAAAAACCCTGCACTTAACCCCACACAGATAGAAAATTACAGACCAGTCTCTCTCTTCCCATTCATGGCAAAAACACTTGAAAGGGCAGTTATCAATCAAATCTCTGCCTATCTCTCACAAAACAAACTGCTGGAAAAGTGGACACTCCACCGAAACTGCCCTGCTGTCTGTCACCAAGTCACTGAGACCGGTGAAAGCTGAATCCAGATCATCCGTTCTGATTCTGCTGGACCTTTCTGCAGCCTTTGACACAGTCAACCATCAAATCCTACTCTCCATCCTCTCTTCTCTGAACATGTAACACAACTGCTTGTTCAGTCACTTGTCATAACTAGACTGGACTACATTAACTCTCTCAATGCAGGTCTCCCTGCATGTGCAATTAGACCTCTGTAAATGATCCAGAATGCAGCAGCACGTCTGGTCTTTAATGAACCAAAGAAAGCACATGTTACACCACTCTTTGTCTCTCTCCACTGGCTGCCTGTTGATGCATGTATTAAATTCAAGGCTCTGATGCTGGCATACAAAACAGTAACTGGATTTGCTCCAGCATACCTAAAATAATTTCTGCAGAACTGCACGCTGTAACGGTTACCCTGTCTTGTCTCACTGTTGCCCTTTGTTTGTAATTTTGTCACTTTTGTTATTCCTTAGTTTTCACTTTTGTCACCCTTGTACCTCCATAGTCTTGTTTTCCCTCGTGTTCACTGTTCATTGTTTTCACCTGCCCTTGTTAATTTGCCTTTGGTTTCTGTTAATCACCTTGTTCACCTAGTTTGTGTTCTGTTTGTTCATTGGCCCCTTTTTCCCATGTTTTTGTATTTATATCCTGGTTTTTGGTTTAGTCCTTGTCTGTCGTTGAATGCTGTTGTACGTAGTTTGTGCTCGCTCCCATGCCTGTGTTCCCGTGTTCCAGTTCCTGTGTTTTCGTGTTTTGTTTTCATTTGCCCATCGTGGTAGTTTTGTTTATTCATGCCTGTTTGTTTCCTTTAATCAATAAACCCGCATTTGGATCCTCATCCCTTGTCTGACTCCGACCTCATTCGTTACACACGCCCACCAGAAGCCTGCAGTCGGCTAAGGAATGGTGCCTTGTAGTAACAACACCGAGGCACCAAAACCTCATTGGTGGAATGACCTTCTACCTGTCTTCAAAAATCAACTTAAAACACATATTTTTCATGAGCACTTAACCAGTCACTACAAATAATAATAATAATTCTTGTTGCACTTTAATCTGTTTTGAATAATATTCTGATGCTAGTGAAACTTTGTGGTATGGCATTTCGTACCACTGTCTCCTTAAGATGATTCACTTATGTTTTCCTCTTGTAAGTTGCTTTGGATAAAAGCGTCTGCCAAATGCATAAATGTAAATGTAGTAAGAGTGGAATCCTTTAAATTGGTAGAACCCAAAGTGTGAGGTCCCCTACTGTGAGGCACTGGGAGATGGTTGGATGTGAGAGATTTTTTTTTTTTATTATTATTATTGTCATTAAACTTTTGAAGCATGCTTCCAATCCAATTGAGTGTTAATTGTGCAATTGACTGATATATTTAAGCTGGACGGTTGAGTCTGTAGATGACAGAGACTCTCAGGGAAGACAGATGGCTGCCATGCTAGTTTGTTTTCTTGTTGTACATTTTAAATTATTAAATCCACTGTTAAATCCTCTGCTTAGAAAAGGGTTTTTCCAGCATTGAAAATGTATTAGTGGCCACCTAGGCAAATTATATGATATTGAAATTAAGCTTGTTTTGCCATATTATAAGCACTAAATATACTGATCATCTGGAATGTGGATGAGCATGTGTGATTAAAGACTGGTTTCGTGTTAGTGTTGTGCAATGCGTGTTAACCAGAATTCTCTCAATATGTGAGCTCCAGTGACAGGATAGTGCAGAGCGGATCACATGTCTCATTAAAATAGGATTTTATAATCTTGATGATGTCATTGTTGAGGGACGTGTTCCGTATTTCGTTTCATCCAATAGGAGTTGAGAGTTTGATTCTTCAGAATTTCACACATAGGTGTAAAGAGAACAATGCTTCATAGGATCTGTTTTGGACTCCCTTTGTTTCATTTTGGTGTGGTTGTTGTTATCAGGCTTTGAGTGTTCATATAGGCCGCAGTCAGGCTTTATGACTGTGTGTAGGCCTGCCTTTGTCTCTTATCTGAGTACCTGAGGCCCAACAGCTGCAATAGTGCGGTTTCCCTTTTGGAGATTGATGCAACAA
The DNA here is from genome assembly GCF_025860055.1 of Xyrauchen texanus. Taxonomy (NCBI): domain Eukaryota; kingdom Metazoa; phylum Chordata; class Actinopteri; order Cypriniformes; family Catostomidae; genus Xyrauchen; species Xyrauchen texanus. The sequence goes on along the minus strand of NC_068297.1, from coordinate 32,047,412 downwards.
CAGATACAACAAAGTTTAGTTGTAAATTCAGGGGCTTATGTTTAAATCTCATATGTTTATTTTTTATTTATGAGAATTAATTGTTAGAAAGGATTAATCAAGCTTTACAAAAACGAAAATGTTAACATAACAATGAACACATAGGCTATAACTGAGTGATGAACAGTTTAAGGTAGCTACAATATTTATGCAGTTACATCTCAATATAACTTTTCTAAACTGCTTAATTTACCTAACTGCACTTCCATCAAACATTAGAGTTGTGTGGGGGTGGGGTTGATGAAGCGTGATCTGCTGTCATGTCACAATCGAGTTGTATTGTGGGATATGGAGCTGCCTGAAGCGTACATCAGAGTAGGCTCACTCCCTCAGTCAAAATTGAGGGGGAACGGACTTCCAAAATGGGCTTCTCCCAAAGGCTTAGGGGAGTTAGCGAGTGGATGTTAAAAGTGAAGTGAAATGCAGCCCTATTCTTCAAACCACAGGTGGAGAGCTGTAGTTCCAACTACATAATTTGCGACGGTTTCGGGAAATGCCAAATTAAGAACTATGTTGTTAACGATGGAACTTGTCACCATAATTGGCAAATTATAGTTTTAGGAAACGCACCTCAGTTTCCCAAAGCCAAATCCACACCTTAACGATAAGTGAAACTGAAAAAGAGAAAAACATTCACTGCTCATTTCTGAATAAATTAATATACCCTTTATAGCTGGACACAAAATTAGGATAAGAAATTGCTCATTTTAATTTACAGACCTAATGTTTGATGGCATTAAATCAGTAACCTAGTAATGTATGAAATCTACAGTAACCTAATAATCATTCTGTGGAGATAACTGAAGAACAATTTTGAATTTCACTTTTACCTGCAATATTTTTTCCTGGTACCAGTCTATGTTTTCATTATTGCCATAAACAAATTTTAAAGTTAAAAAGATTGGATTTTGTTTGTTTTTTTTCTGGGTCTGTTGTGTCACTCAGATCCAGTTTAAACTGAAAAGCGTTTGCATGTATGCGAGTTTCTGCACCAATGCACATATGTTATATCACTTGAAGAGGCATGTTTGATGAATTAATAATTAATTAATTAATTAATTCAAGTAATTCAGAACTGAAAAAAAAAAAGAAATGACTGATTACAAATTATAAGGAAGTTCTGGTAGATTTGATAATTTAACAGTTGTTATAACCAGTACAAAATATAAAGCAAGATTTTATATACTAAAACACAACAATACAATATCTTAATTTCAGATGTGTATTTTACTAAGAATTTGATAATGTAATAAATGTTGTCCTATAACCTAGCCTATATTTCACCCAGAGGGGCACCTCATCTCGGGCCACTGTAGGTACCCCTCTGTGTATGTGCCCAGAAACAAATATACTGCAGATATACTACAGTAAGAGCAGGATTTTACCAAAATTTTTGTTTTACTGATGAGCGTGTGCGGTACTTGAGCGGAGCATCCGCTTGGGCCGTGAGCGGTTGAGTGGAGCACACTGGAGTGTTTCACTCCCATGCTCTGGTCTTGTGGCACCCATTATTGTGAGGATGATTAATTGAAATTTTTTAAATGAATAGGTGTTACATTAGCCGAACTAGTGGTTCTTACTTAACACTCACCGCTGTCCTTATATCTGATGATTGCATTCTCTATTAATCATTGAGAATAAGTTTGTACATCTTCATTTAAATATTAAAATTGAGCTCTGCATTAGGCCATCAGATGACGAACCCAGCTGTCATTTCAAAAATGAATCTTACAGATGTTGGGTTGCATTTATGTGTATTTCCTGCAAGTTTTTTGCTTTGGTTTTTGTCTGGCATGTAATAGCGATTATGGCACTGTGTATACTGACAGCACAGTAATAGACAGCAGAGTCTGACAGACTGACATCAGAGATGATAAGAGCTCCATTCAGTGTGCCCTCTCTTTTCAATTCAAAACCTTTGAATCCATCCTCATAACTTGGATCAGAAGTTGCACCAAAACTGAACACGATTAGGTCCATGGCTGTATCCCTCTGCTGATACCATAACATATATTGCATGCTACTGTCATCATGACTACAATTTATCTCTGCTCTGTCATTCTTGTTGGCCAGTAAATGCAACGTCTGCTGAATATTCACACATCTCGCCTTCCCTGTGAAAGAAAGACAGACATTGTGAGACATAAAAAAAAGAAATGAATAATACAATAAATTAATTAAACTTTAGAAAATAATAAACATATTGATAATAAAGCATATTGCTACTACAAAGCACTTCTTACCCATATACAAAAGGAAAAATATGAAAAATCCAAATGCAACTTTGAACATCCTTATAATTCAGGGATATAAAAACTAGTCTGTTCAAGCAAAGCCAAATGAATTTGCCTAAAAAAAGTGCATGAGAGAGAACGTTTAAAAGGAAAAAGAAGAATCCTTTACAATATAATAAAGTGTCACGCCTCCCCCTACTTGCTGCATTATCAAAAATTCCTTGATGTATTTAGCGAGGGAGGAGTGAAATTAATTTTTATGGTAAGGTGGGGCCGGATGTAGTCATGGGCAGGGGTGGACTGAGCCCACCCAAATGTGAGTCTTGCCCACCAAATCAAACATTTGGGAAACATGGTTTTAAATAAAAAAAATAAAAAATTTTTTAAAAAAATTATATAAATATATAATAAATATATATTATAGCTTATAGCTATAAAAGCCAAATAGAATTTAAATTTATCTGTAAAGAGCTTGGTATAGATTGACGGACTCACCCCATTTTGCTAAAGTCACAGGTTCTGCTGACTTCCTATGAAAATATTTTAATGAGTTTATTTATTTGTGGCTGAGACAGCTGCGGTTTCTGGTTTGTCCTCCAAAGAGTTTTTTGTCATAGAGCTTTTCGCTGTTTAGTCACTGTGTGATCTAGCAGCACAAAGAAACACTGCTTCACCCCCTCCTTAACTTCCACTGTTAGGGTCCATTTCTTTGTTTCTGCACCTGACACTTTAAAGCCAGTTGTAAAAGCTGTCTCATAAGAGGAAGCGGTTCCAATGATGCTTGCAATAAGCACTGGCTCTTTGCCTTTTATTTGCCTGTACCAGAATTTGTAGTCATAATTAGTGTCGTTCTGATAACAATGCATTTCTATTGAAGAGCCTGGAAGAGTGGAGATGTACGTCGGCCATTGAGTGATCAGCACACCGTCACTGAAATCTGTTGTAGATGAGCAATGATGTGTAAAAACAGGTTTGTTACAGAAATCTACATCAGATGAAAACCATAAAACTAACTTATTAATATTAAAGTTGGATACCTTTTAGACAAAGCAATGAAGTGTAGAGGAGGAAAAGGAAGGCCATTTAGATTTATGTATATGAACTGCACTCTGATGCTCTGTTCAGTATAGGCTACTTGACAAAATAGTGATTCTTTTTCAAGCCACGCCCTGTTTGACACCACATTTATTGATAAAAATAATATATTAGATTTAAATGAAAGTCACAAAGAAATATATGTGACAAATCTGACCAGAAAGAAAGGAAGAATGAAAGAAAGAATTATATAAGACAGGTAAGATTTTTTTGTATTGTGAAATTATGAGATTTTACTCATTTACTTATGAGAATTACTCAAATCCAACACCCTTTTCTCATTACTGTAATGTAACAATACAGTCAATACAGTAATACTAAAATCTAATTTAGTTTGACTCTCTGCCCTGCAAACAGCCTTTATCAGATTAGGAACCCAACTGTCATTTTAAAACCAAAACCCAGAAATGCTGTGAAACATTTGTCTGTATTTCCAGTTATTTAGGTTTTAGTCAAGCAAGTAAATGAGACTACAGCAATGTGCATTCTGGCAGCACAGTAATAAACATCTAAATCTGACAAACTGAGATTAGAGATGACCAACGCTCCGGTCATTGTGTTTTTCTGGTCAGCTTGAATCTCTTTTGGAATCCAGATTAATAATTTGGTTCAGTTGTGTCATAGCCGATCAGGGCCAAAGATTTGCTGTTATGGGATTGTTGATACCATAACATGACATCTAAGTTTCGGTCATCGTGACTACAGGGGGTCACTGCCTGCTCCTCTCCGTTTGTACACTAAAATATATTCTTGCAGTTTGTCAAAAAAATAATGATTTTATGTGACATATAATAATTCTGTAAATTCATACATACAAATAAGATGAAGAAAATAGCTAGTTCATAAGTGACACAACACATCCTTTAAAGTTTAGAGAGAGTAACCTGTGAGCATTGTATGAGAAGAAAAGAGACATTTCAGCTCCTTTGCAGTAATACAACCCATTCTACCACCTGATCCACAGCTGCCCCATAACTACATCTTGCGTATCGACTGCATGCATTCCTTTTTGCCACTGTGTTACATTATTGATTATTGCATCAGTCTCAAACATCTGCTGATCAAGAACCAAATCGAATCACATCGACAACCAAAACAACAACAAAAAATTATTGCGGTAAGTCATGGCATCCGCTCATGTTATTTCTTTCTGCATTGCATGCCACATGTTTACTAACGCTTCTTCCATTAGCAGAGAGGGATTCATCTGTGATAAATGTAAGGAATTATTCAGGCTGATGGAGCAGGTTAATGATTTAGAGACACACATCAAAATGCTAGTGGAAGTCAGTGAGAAAGAAAGCCGGTAGATACTGTTTCGGATGTGGGTAGTACAGCGAACAACACACTCTAGATGTAGCACCTCCACAGCAGGGTGTTTGTGAGATATCCTGGCAGCATACTCGTAGGGCAAAGTGACACCACTCTCCCTTTCCTGTTAAGCTTTCCAGTCGATTTTCCCCACTCAGTGATGCATCCACTGAGAATCATGTTGAAAGAGCCTTAATAATAGCTGATTCTATTGTAAGGAATGTGGAAATAGAGACTCCATTTACCATTGTTGATGCATTTCCGGGCCTCAAGCTTCTGACATCAGATCAAATTTACAAGTGCTGGCTAATTCTAAACGTGGATTTTCTAAATTTGTTATTCATGTCGGCACTAACGATGTCCGGCTTCGCCAGTCGGAGATCACTAAAGATAAAATTAAAGAGGTGTGTGAACTTGTAAAATTATGCTCAGCATGGTGGTGAGGTTTATAGTAGATCAGTGTCACTGAATGGCTGGATGTCTGAGTGGTGTCCGGAGAATAGCATAGGATTTATGGACAAATGGAAGAGTTTTTGGAGTAGACCTGACCTGCTAAAGAGAGACGGACTCCATCCCTCCATGGAAGGTACCGCACTCATCTCTATTAATTTAGCTCATAGTCTTAATAGTGATAGTATTTGACTATCTGGGGCCCAGGTCAGGAAGCAGACAATTCAATAGCAGGTTATTCAGAACACCTGCTAGCTGCCTTGAGATGTCACACAGTTCACATAAACTACAACATATAGAGTCTGTATCACCTAGATATAATATGGAGACTGTGTTTCCCAAGCTACCAAACACAAACCCATTACTAAATAATTTTGAAAAAAATTTGATTAAAGTCAAAATTGAAAAAAAAAACATTAAATTTAAGATTAACATCATATAAATGGGCTACTAAACATTAGATCTCTTTCTACCAAAACACTAATTGTAAATGAAATTATTAACGATCATTGTTTGGATGTGCTCTGTTTAACTGAAACCTGATGAATACATTTGTTTAAATGAATCTACTCCCCCAGGCAATTGTTATAAGCATGAGCCTCATCTGAAGGGTTGAGGAGGTGTTGCAACAATTTACAGTTTTTGGTGTTACTCCGAGGACAGGATATAAATGTAAGTCTTTGAACTAATAATGCTTAATGTGACACCATCAGATATAAATAAAAATATTTGTCATCTTTTGCCCTTGCTACAGTATGTAGATCACATGAGACGTACTCAGATTTCCTTGTTAAATTTGCACATTTTCTATCAGATCTAGAATTGTTGGGGACTTCAACATTCACATAGATAATGTAAATGACACATTGGAATTAGCATTTATCAATATTATATCAACTCTCTTGGAGTCTGTGACAGGATGTGACAGGACCAGCTCGTCACCATAATCAAACACTAGATTTAATTATATGGAGTTGATGTTGGTGCTATATAAATTCTACCGCAGAGCAATGACATCTCCGATCATTACATTGTCTCTTGTTTGCTGCGATCAGGTAATGTCACTCAATCTGCACCACACTATCGTTCAAGTAGAACTATTCTTTCGACCACTAAAGATAGCTTCACCTATAGTCTTCTAGAATTGTCTCACATACTCAGTAAGCCAAAAGGTCTAGAAGAACATGGTGTAATAACAGAAAATATAAATACAGACTTCTCTAGCACTCTTGATAGTGTCGCCCCCCTTCGATTAAAGACAATTCAAGAAAAAAGCCCTGCACCATGGTACAATGATCACACTCATGCTCTCCAAGAAGCTTGGAAAATGGCGCGCAAATGGAAGAATACAAAATTATAGGTATTTTGCGGTGCATGGAAGGATAGTATCTGTAGTTACAGACAGGCACTAAAAGCTGCCAGGTCAGCATATTTTAGCAAACTCGTGCAAACACAGGCTGCTACTGAAGGAGTGAGCTCTCCCCCCAACAGTGACACTAGGGAAGCGCTCTTCATTTTTTGGGGTTTTTTGGAACATATCGCCCTCGGCTGTTCGCCTAGCTGCAAAAATAGTGCATCTTTTATTAGTATGTTTTCCTAAATCTGGGATATTCTCGCCCTTAGCCTGAGGCCTGGATGCAAAAAAGCATTCTTTATTATCAATTCCCTTGAACTGAGAGGTGCCTGAAAACACAGTGTGAGTGCTTGTTGACACTGTTAAACATAACTCTGAGTTCCCTCGTTTCTCTGAACTTGAGGAGAACTTACAGAGTGGACTCTTATAGAACTTAAAATGAGGGGGCTGGATTCCCACCTCCTTATCTTTGCTGGCGGAGAGAGGGGGCAGGGGAACATTTGAATGTCAGGTCGAATGCTTCTTTTTCCGATCCTCGGAGTGGGGCGGGCAGTTTCTAGCCACAGCTGCAAACTAATGTATTCCACATGGTGCCGAGCCATCTGGTCTTGGTCATTGACTTGCTTGTTGCCTGCCATGAGCAGGTCTTTGACGTCTAGTGGCTGAGAGGGTGGTTGCAGTGCTTGCTTGGTAAACAATGGTTAAAGGCCTCGTCCTCCTGTTTCCTGAGGGTGCAGTTTTCCCTCATTTTCTTGATAGCCGGCCTGAACAGACACTTATTGGGGTCGTAAGCTGTGTCCATGACTTCTGCTTTCGCCCAAGCCTGACAGCTTTAGCCATAATGCTCTCTCACCTGACATGGCCAAGCCCATTACATGGCCACAGCCCTGAACTGTGCCCCGGGAAGAGCGCAGAATTAAATCGTTCATCACAAAAATTTCATCCCAGAGTACCAGGTTCACCACTCAAGTGTCTAGTTGTTGCCCCATCTCCTCCAAAATCTCTGCCTGGTACACATACCATAGATTGATAGACTGATAGATTGATGCGGTCATCTGTTCCTTCTAACTTGTCAGCAAAATCAGAGAGGAAGCAGAAATAGAATGCCTGGTCAGTTGGAGAACATAGGCCACTGAAGACACTACCTCTTGGGTTCCAGTAAACCCCAGCTCTCCCATCCCCTGAATCTCCAACTTTGAATATCCCTTGGCAGGGAACTTGCTCTAAAAGGGGCTAGACATATGGTGGGACATCTCCTTCATGCAAGCAGGCACGGCGGGCAGGATTTGGGTTAAGCTGGTGGCAACCTTTACCCGTCGTTAGGTCTCTTTCTGCTCCATCATCCTGGGCTGCAGGCCAAGCTAAGCCCAAGTTCGCTGCAGCTCATTTACACACCTCATGCAGGCCACTGTCCACCTGAGAGGCCGAGTCGGCTGTGCTAGGGTATCTAGACTGTTGGGCAGGGGAGGCAGAATTGTCTTCCTCCTCTTCCATGTCTAAATCGAGGAGGTCTTCAATGATGGTTTGTCCGTTGAACAGTAAAACTAAATCAGCAAAAAATCTGGATGTGCTGAGAAAGCTTGCTGTAGTCCCCCATGGGAAGAAAGCGCAAATGACTTCTGTAGGGGTCGACCTAGGAGGTATAGGTAGGGTGGAGCCTGGTCATTGGTCGACCTGTCTGTCAAAGACAGACGTGGTGTCATAGGAGCTTCAGTAATGGTCCGTAATGGTCAAGTGATTCCCATAGTGAAACACGAGTGATGTTAGAAAAAGAATCACAAAAGGAGGTAGATCCTTTTCCTATTTGGCTCCTAAACTATGGAAAAGTCTCCCTAATACTGTTTTGGACCCAGGCACACTAACTCAGTTTAACCTCACTGATCTCTGCTGCATCTCCTTTGTCTATTGACAAACTACAATCTTGAAATGGAATACATAGTCTATAATTTAATTATCAACAAAAGCCTTCACCAGCAAACTAACAAAGAATGCATCTATGTGAACTTCAAATCAAGTCAAGTCAAGTGGTTTTTATTGTCATTCAACCATATACAGTTAGAACAGTACACAGCGAAATGAAACAATGTTCCTCCAGGACCATGGTGCTACATAAAACAACATAGGACAAACACAGAACCACATGAGACTACACAGACTAAATAACATTTCTACATAAAGTGCACGTGCAAACGTGTGCAAAACGTACAGGACAGTACAATAAATTACTAAAAGGGACAGGACAATAGGCACAGTAAGAGACAGTGCAGCGCCAACCAGTACACATTTGTAGTCTGAGTAGTGCAAAAAGATGACACTTTCTAAAATGCTAAATGTAAATATAACATACTATGAAATAGTGTTCTATGGACAGGCAAAAAGTGACAATGAATAAACCCTCTGGGGTCTGAGGGTGTTTTGGGCCCTGGAGAAGTTTTGACATGCCTTGAAATTTGTGCTTTTTTTCAGTTGCTTAAAAACACATTAATGGCTAAAGTCTGATAACACTGTATTCAGCACAAACTGGGCTACAATAATATGTGAGCAACATGTGTGCACATGTTTGTATTTCATTGTCATTGAAATAAGTCATTGAAATAAGGCCATATAACACATACTCAACATTTGTCCACAAGGCTTTTTGAGAACTGGATTTTGTAGCCTAGAGTTTTTGCTACAAAATGATGTGAAAAACATCCTGATCACTTATTCATACAAAACAATATAGTACTTTAACTTTTATAAGACACTTTTAGTGTTGAAAGCTCATATCACGAGGAGGTGTGAACTATAATGAATATTGAGGTAATTCACACCTGATGACACAAAAGAACCTCCCTGGGCCTATCAAAGAGGAATGTGACAGAAAGAGAATGAATGTGAGGACACTTAATGATCAAAATCAAGTTTTAAGTTAACAGAAGTTACATAAAGGTTACATCTTTACATAAAGACTTTACTTATTTTCATACCTACACTACCATTTAAAAGTTTTAGAAGTCTCTTCTGCTCAACAAGACTGCATTTATTTGACCCAAAATACAGTGAAAACAAATATCCAGCAGGACGAGCCGGAGGGTTAAAGTGCAACTCTGGACATGTGCAAAAGTTGGATGGTGTACAGGTGTGTGTGTGTGTGTCAGTCTAGCCCTTGAGTATTGAGGAGTCTGATGGCTTGGGGGAAGAAGCTGTTATACCGTCTGGCCGCAAGGGTCCGAATGGTTCGGTGGGAGATGTGCTCTTCTCAGCCTTCGAAGAAAGTAGAGACGCTGCTGGGCTTTCTTGGTAATAGAGCTGGTGTTGAGGGACCAGGTGAGGTTCTCCACCAGGTGAACACCTAGGAATTTGGTGCTCTTGACGATCTCCACAGAGGAGCCGTCTATGTTCAGCAGAGAGTTTTCACTCTCCTGTGCTCTCATGTGCTCTCCTGAAATCAACAACCATCTCTTTTGCTTTGTCCACATTCAGGTTGTTGGCTCTACACCAGCGTGTTAGCCGCTGCACCTCCTCTCTGTATACTGACTAAAAACACTATACAAATAAAAATGACTTGACAAAGTTTTGTATAAGCTGATATGCCTAAAAAATGGTTTAGAGATTGTGCTGTTAGACATTTTCAACAACTGTTGTAATGTGGTCACTGGCTTTTCAGCATTCTGCATTATGCCAATCAAATTAA
>NC_068297.1:32021906-32036753 GCF_025860055.1 Xyrauchen texanus | reverse complement strand
AGATTTAGAATAGCAATCTATATCTACATATTTTACAGCATGTGATATTCTCTTTTGTTAAGCACTTACTATTTGCATAACATTTGTGAGTGGATCATTTATTTATTTTACTTATTAGATTTTGTCGTGTTCCACTGTCGTTTCCCTGCTAGCTGCCAACAGCACCTTCATTTCAAGGTAATTTATATTCATATTCACCACATTAACAGTCAACAAAGGTGTACAAAATACTAGTCATTTCTTTTCATTTTTTTGGTGACATTGCTGCTTTGAGTGTCTATGTAAGTATCCCTTTAAACTTACTATATAAATGTTAATCATGAGTCATTAGTCATATGTTTCCCTGCTGTTAAGGGTGGCCAACAGCACCTTCATTTCAAGGTAATTTACATTTAAAATTCACCATATTAACAGTCAACAAATGTGTAAAAAATACTAGTCATTTTCTTTTTTAGGTGACATTGCTGCGTTGAGTGTCTCTGTAAGTATCCCTTTAAACTTACTGATTAATGTTAATCAGAGTCATTAGTCATTTCTTTTTAATATCAGTATTCTGTCTGCATGGATCTTGTCTTTATTAACAAGGTTTTGTTAGTAAACACATTACACTGGCACTACAACATAATGTAGTATTGTGGGACAGCAGACTCATCACAGCTTGAAGGAATAGCTAGAATTGTATGAGCTGTGAATAATGCTATATTGTAGCATTTTTTTTTTTTTATCCTCCCTAGTAGATTGGCTCTCTCATTTTGTTAATGTAAGACAAATTGTCACATTTATCAGTTTGTAAGGGCTAATCCACAGCTAGAAACAATGATTTAACTGTTTATGAAAAAAAGTGTGAAAAAACACTTTCCACCCTCAATTGTGTAAGTAACCCTCTTACATATAATTTTAGTTCAAACTATATTACTAGAGATTTTTGTATTGACTGTTGTTATTTATGTAAATGATACTTGCCATTTTGGATTTAACAAAGTAACTGACTTGATTTCTTTCTGTGTTTGTCTGTCTGACCTGCCCTATACTTTCCTCTCCATAACTTTATATCATTCACTCAAACCTTTATCTTGCTTACTAATTGAAAAAAATGCCTCTTCCATTCTTTCTCTTCCAAAACTCATAACTGGCCTGCAAATGCTGCCGCACTGCTTGCTGCTTGCTCGCACTATAAACTGCAAGATGCAAACTCACATCTGCTTCTAACCCTTATGCACCTATGCTTAGCTTGCCAATGCATCTTTTTTTTTAAAAAAGGCCAGTACCCATGATTTTGATCTATGATCATCAATGATACTTCTTGATACACCTTGATACTCAATTACATACTCAATACCACAAAGATTTACACCCATACTCACACCCTGAAAAATCAAACTGTGCTGCATCTTCAGAAATAGTAAGAGAGATTCATTTTTTTGATTAACCTAACTTCAAATCAGTTAATTTACTGTTGTTATATATCAACTGTTGTATTACTGTTGCATATATATATATATATATATATATATATATATATATATATATATATATATACTCTTGTTCTATATTAAATATTTTACTTTTCTGTATATATGATCGCATAAAAAGCATTATCTTTGTGTTCTACTTCAAGTATCAGTAAATATAAAAATTTTTATCCATTCCTCAAACATATTTGCTTGATTGCCAGTGCTGAAACCTCACCATGCCAAGAGAAGGAAAGAGGAGTGAATCTCAGAAACAGCGCAGAAACCTAGAAGCTTCGTGTGGCACCAGTAGCGGTACCAACTCTGTATCAGGTATGATTGATGCAAACCCGTATGTTCTGTCTGTTGCAGCATCCCACTGTCAAAGCGATTCTAGGTACAAGATTTACTCCAGAGGCCATCAGTGTACTTGCAATGCCTTAATGTTCCTAGCTGTCCATAATGAACGTAATGAGTTACTCGGTTTCGATTTAGACCGTACTTTACAGAAAGGTGATCCAGTTTACACTAGTGTCAAAAAAACACTGCTGAGCAAAGGACAATTTGTGGCTAATTTTTTCAACTTTGATGAGCTGCCAAGCACAATTAAGACCAACTCAGCCTGCTACAACATCCTGAAACATCCTCAGAGAGTTGGATTTCTAAAAGATTCACCTGCACTAGGCGAGTATGTAAACCTTGAGAATACTCTGCAATGCCTCAGAGCGGATGTGAGTGACGCGTTGCTGATGTGTGGAGGCTCGTGTATCGCTGTATTCAGAGATCGCTCAGGGAGGTTTGGTTATTTTGATTCTCACTGCAGAACAGCATATGGAATGCCTGATGAAGATGAAAGCACAGGTACGGCCGTGATGTTGACCTTCTTCCGTTTAGAAGACCTGATCGAGAGGCTGATGCTATTGTTTCAATGGTGTTTCGATTTGAGAGACCAGCAACAATTTGATCTGCTGCCTGTATCGTTCTTTAACCGGATAACCGAAAGCAGTGTACGTCCTGAAGTCTCCCGAACTGCTGTGATCTTGATGTACAACCATCTGTCTCTTTTGAGAATAAAGCTCTGTCAAACAATGAACAATGCATGTCTGCTGATGTCTCACAACAGTGTGTCCAAGATCCAGTTCAACAACCATCTGAGACTACCGTTAATGGAGCCACAGCAACTAATGATCAAGCCCAATTGACTCGTCAAGATAAAATGGATGTTCTTACTACCGTCGCTCAGAATCAAGACCAATATAAAAATGTGTCATTCAGTGAACTTTCTCATGGCATGCTGTCAGAGGATCAATTGCCATTGTTGGCTCCAAATCACCAATATACACAATCGACAATCAAGCAGACAGAAAAACTGAACAAGACTCGGAAGCGAAAGGCTTATTATAAAAAAAAAGCAGAAAGAAATGGTTCAGAGGCAAGGTGTTTATGACAAAAAACAGGCTGTACGTAAAGTCTGTGATTATAAAACAAGTAGTGAGTCCAGGCAAAGACTTAAACAAGCTATGAAGAACAAGTATTGGAATAATATGATTTACAGAGAAGAACACAAACAAGCAATGAAAAACAAATATAAAAATATTAATGAATACAGAGAGAGAAAAAAGGCTTATGTAATTAGCAACTACAGAAATAATGAACAATACAGAGGGGGAAAAAAAGAGTAAAATAACCTTAAATTACAGGAATGATGAACAATTCAGAGAGAGACAAAAGAATTATATAATTCAAAATTACAAGAATGATGAACAATTCAGAAAGAGACAAAAGAATTATATAATTCAAAATTACAAGAATGATGAACAATTCAGAGAGAGACAAAAGAATTATATAATGAGAAATTATAGGAACAATGCTAAATATAAGGAGCAGCATATGCAATATCTTGTTGATAGATATTTAAAGGATCCAATTTTTAGGCAAAGGCAAATGGATCATTATACAAACCGATGCAAAAATGATCCTAACTTCTATGAAAAAAGGAAGAACATTTTTAAACAACGTTATCACTGTGATGTACATTTTAGGGCTCGTCAGAAAGAATATAATTTATTCAAATCTAAGAACAAAATATCTGCACTCAAGGTACTTCACACAGTACACTGTGCACAAGACATACAGCACAAATACAAACAAATGTATCTGATGCGCCAGCAAAGAGACATGTTACAAAATACCCAGCCTGACGCAGTACAAGATCCGACTGTGTTAAGAGCCTTACATGTTTTCAGAGATGTTATAAAACAGGGGCCAACTTATATCTGCACATGCTGTGCCAGAGCGCTCTTCTCAAATCAAGTCAAATCATGTGATCGTGAGCGCTATCAGAAGAATCCGACAGTTGCTTCAGTTTGCTTGACTGGAAACTATGTTCAGGTCTGCTCCGAGTGCCCTGATCAGTGTGCCCTGGATCACAGGAAAACAGAGTGGATCTGTCACTGCTGCCATAATACACTATTGAGTAGTCTGATGCCAGACATTGCTTTAGCCAACAAACTTCAGTTTGCTCCCATTCCTCCAGAACTCTGCGATTTGAATGTTCTTGAAAGACACGTTATTGCAAAGTACATTCCTTTTGCTAAGATTGTTACACTACCGAAAGGCCAGCAAAGAGCAATAAAAGGCGCCGTGATTTCTGTTGCATCTGAAGTAGAAACAACAGTGAATTGTTTACCCAGACCAAGAAGTGAATCACAACTGCTTACAGTGAAACTCAAAATACGTCTGTGTTACCAAGGTCACTATCAGTTTCAGACTTTGAACATGCAAAAGGTTTTGTCTGCTTTAAGAAAGCTAAAAGATATCCATTCAGAATATAAAGATATCTTCATTAATGCAGAGCTCTCTGAAGATGACATGTTTAATGAGCATGAACAGTGTGCAAATGACATCAGTGCTCCTGATGAGGAAATGGAAATTGAGAACACTGAAGAACAGGGCAATGAGAATGAACACAATGATGCAAACGATGACACTATTGCAGAAGAGCAATCGAGAGGCCTTGCCTTGGAGACATGTCTTCAGCCCCCAGATCTCGGCCAGCAGCTGTTGTCTTATGATGATGGAATATTTTGCATTGCTCCAGCAGAGAGAAACACTCCTGTAAACACTTTCAAAATTCCTAAACTTGAATCTATGGCATTTCCAGTGCAGTTTCCAGATGGCAAGAACACCTTTGATGAGCCTGGTAGAGCAAAACATGTTTCCCCCAGCAGATACTTTAACTCTAGACTATTCTCTATTGACAATCGTTGTGCGAAGGATACCAACTATGTCTTTTTTGCGCAGTTTGTGACTGAAATGCACATGGCCACATCTAGTATGTCTATCCAGCTGAGGAAAGCAAAACCCATGACCCGTGATGGACGCAGAATAAACTGTTCACTTCTTCAGGACAAGAATGAGTTAGAAAAGCTTGTAATAAATAAGGAAGCTACACGATTCATGCAACCATTAAGAGGGACTCCAGCATACTGGGAGAAATCTCTCCGTGATTTGTTTGCTATGCTGAGACAGCTGGGCACTCCTACATTTTTCTGTACGTTTAGTGCTGCTGAGATGAGATGGCCTGATGTGATCACAGCTATTAAAGCACAACAAGGTGAAACTGTGAACTTTGATGAGTTAGACTGGTCCGAAAAATGTGAAATCCTCAGAAGCAACCCCGTCACAGCCATGCGGATGTTTGAAAAACGAGTTGAAGCCTTGATGAGAGATTTGATCAATTCCCCTGCTCGACCTATCGGTGAGGTAATTGACTTTTTTTACAGAGTAGAGTTCCAGCTACGTGGCTCTCCATACATTCACTGCTTATTCTGGGTGAAAGATGCTCCAGAGTTTGAAAAAGATCAAGATCAGGATGTGTGTGATTTCATTGATAAATACATCTCATGCAAATTACCAGACCCACACAAAGACCCAGAACTACATAAAATTGTAAGTGAAGTACAGATGCACAGTCGTAACCACTCAAAATCCTGTAGAAAGAACAAGAAGCACTGCCGGTTTGGATTTCCTAAACCAGCCATTAACAGGACCATGATATCCCGGCCCAGGCCTCCTCCTGCAGATCAGTCTGATGAAGTGAATGAATCAGAGGAAAGAATTTATACCAGTTTTGCAAAAGAACAGCTACAGAAGGTGTGGGATCTACTGAATGACTCAACTCAGAGCTTTGATAGCATTACACAGCTACTTCATGAAGTAAACATAACTTATGAAGAGTATGAGAAAAATATTGATACTATTTCTACATCAAGTTCAATATTTATGGAGAGACAACCACAGGACTGCTGGGTGAACGGCTATAATCCACTGTTGTTAAGAGCCTGGGATGCAAACATGGACATACAGTTCATTCTGAACCCCTACAGCTGTATCATGTATATTGTCTCGTACATTTCAAAAGCTGAACATGAGATGAGTGATTATCTTAAAAAAGTGATAAAAGACTCAAGCCATGATAACCTGTCTGAACGTGAGTGCATGAAGCAGGTCATGAATGCCTATTCAAAGAACAGAGAAGTCAGTGCTCAGGAGGCAGTCGCTCGCACATGCAGTCTAAAATTAAAATCATCTTCTCGTGCTGTCATATTCATACCTACTGATGACAACGCTGTAAAGATGAGTTTACCGATGAGGTGCTTGCAGACCATGGATGATGACATAGAGACTGTGTGGATGACTGGATTGCCAGACAAGTACAAGGCTAGACCAAACAGACCTGAATTTGTGAACATGTGCATGGCTGAATTTGCAAGTGAATACCGCATTGTTTATGCAGGACAGAAAAAAGGTAAAAATGTTGTGCCACTTCAAAAAAATTTGGGACACATACAGAAAAGAACAAGGGGAAAACCTGCTGTCATCAGATTTGCCCGTTTTTCACAGCAGAAAAACCCAGAAAAATTCTATGGAACTTTTCTAAAGCTTTACTTGCCATATCGCTCAGATGAGCAGCTGAAGTCCACAAGATTTCCGACATATGAATCATTTTTTGCATTTGCTTCTGTAAAACTACCAGGAACTGATGAACTGCAGCGTGTGTACAATATTGTTAACGAAAACTGTGAGAAATATGAAAAGCATAATGAGGCTATTGAACAGGCAATTGAGGATTTTGAACAGAATGGTCCAGTTGAAGATGCATGGACTACACTGGCTCCAGCAAATGAACTGATCCGATTGGAGAGCATATCAGAACGTGAACCCACTGATCCTAATGATGTGAACGAGCAGGACGATATTCCTGAATACACAGCATCTACCTCTGTCAGTAACACAGCTATGCCACTCATGGAAGCTGCCCAACAAAATCATGCACAGATTCGTCAAATGTACCAGAGCTTGAATCAAACACAAGCTTCCATATTTTATGCAGTCCGAGACTGGTGCAAAAGATGTGTCTCTGGTGAAAACCCACAACAATTTCTGTATTTTTTGAATGGAGGAGCAGGAGTTGGTAAATCACACGTTATCAAATCTATATATGAAGAAGCAACCAAGATTTTGCGCAGGCTTCCATGCATACAAGAGCATACTGACATTTCCAAGCCAACCGTACTTTTAACAGCATTCACAGGAACTGCAGCCTTTAACATCTCTGGTAAAACACTGCACTGTCTTCTGAAACTCCCAAGAAGCTTGAAGCCTCCATACCAAGGCCTGGGAAACAGCTTGGATGAAATCAGGGCAGACCTTTCTAATGCACACATTTTAATTATCGATGAAATATCAATGGTGTCAAAACAGTTGTTTGCCTATGTGAACTGGAGACTGCAACAGATTAAAGGAAACCAGAAACCTTTTGGTGGCTTATCTTTATTAGCTGTGGGAGATTATTATCAATTACCACCTGTGGGAAGAGCAAAACCACTCTGTGTGTATGAGGACCATGTGCTGGACTTCTGGACAGATAATTTTCAAATGATAACTATGACACAGATCATGAGACAGAGAGATGATCTTGCATACGCAGAGCTGCTCAACAGACTGAGAGTAAAAAAGAAGCATGAGAAGCTGACTGATGCAGACAGGTGCATGTTAGAAACTGTCATAAGATCCTTCCCTGAAGAGTGTCCCGCTGATGCACTACACATCTATGCAACCAATAAAGAGGTAGACAATCACAACAGTGAAGCCATATCCTCCCGCTTTTCAAATACCATTACCATAAATGCGCATGATTACAAAAAAGATCCCCGAACAGGAGAAATGAAAAGACAAGCGGCACCATTTAAAGGAGACAGTCGTGACCTTATTGACACACTGCAGATCGCTATTGGTGCACGAGTGATGCTAACTAGAAATATTGATGTGGAAGATGGTTTGGTTAACGGCACTTTTGCCAAGGTGGCAAAAATAACAACTCAGACCCGAGATGGATTTGTTCAATTAATTGGTCTTCATTTAGATAATGTGACTGCTGGACAGAAACATCGCAACAAAACACCTGATGGAGATGACAACATTGTCTATATTGAGAGGTCAGAGGAACCACTGAAACGAAAAGGAACAATTCGGAGACAATTTCCCATGAAGCTTGCTTTTGCATGTACCATCCATAAAGTGCAAGGAATGACAACTGATCGCGCTGTTGTATCTCTGAAGCACATATTCGAATCAGGCATGGCATACGTTGCACTTAGCAGAACAACATCACTCAGTGGCCTTCACATTACTGACTTTGATGAAAAGAAAATCTTCTGTGATCCAGAAATAAGTGCCTCCTTGGAGAACATGCCAAAAGCAGATTTTCATAGAATCCAGCCCATCCTACATATCGTACAGGATTCCAACCTTAATTCAGCTCTTAAAATCATTCATCATAACACAGAGGGACTGGAGTGTCATATGGATGATTTAAAATGCCACCATGAGCTTCAATTGGCTGATGTTTTGTGCCTCACTGAAACACACCTGTCAGGCTCAGCTGTTCCTGCACATCTACATCTGGATGGATACACCATGTACAAACGCAACAGGCATGCATCCTACACAAACTATGCACATTTGGCAAACAAGAATGGTGGTGGAGTGGCCATTTATGTGAAGAACAGCTTTCAGGTTTGTCCTCTGATGTACATACAGAATGTTACTGACTTGGAATATTTGGTTTTGAAGATAGAAGCCCCCAAACACGCACTTCTTGCAGTAATCTACAGACCACCAAGTTATAATTTGGCAGAGTTTTTGGCACATCTGAACGCCCTCTTGACATCTCTGGAGATCATCGATTTCAGGCCTCTAATCGTTTGTGGCGACTTCAATGAAGATCAGCTTTCTCATTGCAACAAACCTATTCTCAATTTGTTTGAAGATAAAGGATACACACAGCTAATCAGCACTGGGACAACAGAAAAAAACACTCTTCTGGACCCTGTCTTCATAAGCGGCGCACACGTAAATGTCAGAGCAGGAGTTCTACAGACCTATTACAGCTATCATGAGCCTGTGTATTGTGTTTTAGAATAGATACATCAAATATATAAAAATATGCATCACACATTCAACACTGCTGTAAGATAACATCTTTATTTTAAGAAAAAATAATGCTAATACAAATAAATGTATACCACTAAACGGTTCACATTTTGTCTTCTTTGCGTGTGTGCGTGTGGGAATGTGTTTGATATTGTGTGTGTGTGTGTGTGTTAGATAATGAATGAATGGAGAGTGAATGTCCTTTCCAAGGATCGCCACCTTGACGTGGTGGAAAGGCTTGTGTGTTCCAGTGATCCCAAGAGTGAATCATTCTAGAGTTTTTTTACTCTAGTTTGACTTGCTTAAGGGTGAGGTTCCAGACTAAGTGCGGTCCAAATGGGCATTAACTAAATAATTTTTGAAGCATAATTACTTGACTTTGTCTTCCTTGATCCACAAACACATTCAGACACACTCACTCACTTACACACACAAACACACACTCACTAACTCACACACTCCCGCAAAGAGTTCTTGATTTTGTCATTTTTGATCCACACACACATTTAGACACACTCACACACACTCACTCACATACACACATACACGCTCAACTCACTTACACACTCATTCACACAGACAACTAACTTGCTCACACACTCGATCACGCACATACACACACTAACTCGCTCACACACACTAACTTGCTCACACACTCGCTCCCAAGACACACACACACTAACTTACACACTCAGTGTGTGAGTTTAGAGTTTATAAGTTTATTCATTTGAGTTTAAGAGTTCATAAGTGTATGAATTTGAGTTTATAAGTGTACAAGTGTATGAGTTTAGAGTTTATAAGTTTAAATGAGTAAGAGTTTGTAGAAGTAAATTTTACACACACACACACAGAGGTTTTGAGTTTACAGTTTATAAGTGTATGAATTCATGAGTTTTAAGTTTGAGTTTAGAGTTTATAAGTTTAAATGAAGTAAATGTAGTAGTTTGAAGTTTAAATTGGTTGAAAGTTTAAATTAGTTTGAAGTGTATGAATTCATGAGTTTATAAGTTTATGAGAAAAAAAGTTTGTCGAGACCAACTTTAAGTTGGCTTGTGAAAGTTTGGACCAGAAATTTTGAAGTTTAAATTAGGCGATGCTAGCATGTGTTAGCATGATGCTAGCACGTTTTTAGCATGTTTTAGCACTTCGCTAGGCGATGCTAGCATGTGTTAGCATGATGCTAGCACGTTTTTAGCATGTTTTAGCACTTCGCTAGGCGATGCTAGCACGTTTTTAGCATTTTTTTGCACTTCGCTAGGCGATGCTAGCACGTTTTTAGCATGTTTTAGCACTTTGCTAGGCGATGCTAGCATGTGTTAAGCATGATGCTAAGACGCTTTTAGCATGTTTTAAAGACTTCGCTAGGCGATGCTAAGCATGTGTTAGCATGATGCTAGCAGACGCTTTTAGCATGTTTTAAAGACTTCGCTAGGCGATGCTAACATGTGTTAAGCATGATGCTAAAGACGCTTTTAAGCATTTTTTGCACTTCGGCTAGGCTGATGCTAAGAGGTTTTAAGCATGTTTTAAAGACTTCGGCTAGGCTGATGCTAAGATGTGTTAAGATGATGCTAAAGACGCTTTTAAGCATGTTTTAAGACTTCACTAGGCGATGCTAAGCATGTGTTAAGCATGATGCTAAGACGCTTTTAAGCATGTTTTAACGACTTCGGCTAGGGCAATGTTAAGCATGATGCTAAGACGCTTTTAAGCATTTTTTGCACTTCGCTAGGCAATGCTAAGACGCTTTTAAGCATGTTTTAAGCACTTTGCTAGGCGATGCTAACATGTGTTAGCATGATGCTAATGACGCTTTTAGCATTTTTTGCACTCGCTAGGCGATGCTAGACGCTTTTAGCATGTTTTAAAGACTTGCTAGGCTGATGCTAACATATGTTAGCATGATGATAAGACGCTTTTAGCACTTCGCTAGGCGATTTTAGCATGATGCTAGCACATTTTTAGCTTGTTTTAGACGACTATCATGCTAGTCAGATGCTGCTTAAGCATGTTTGGTGTGAAGATTTTAGGTCATTACTTTTTGGCTGCTTGATAAAAGAAATCCTCTGAGGGAGAGAGAGAGGGAGAGATGCAGGGCTGACAGGCCCTTTTTGTCTGTGTGTGTGAAAATGTCAGTTGGAATTTGAATTTCTGAACATTCCGCAATGTTAAGTCAATGGGAGTTTTTTCTGAGTTTGATCGCCATTTTTAGGAAAACCGTAAGTCCGATCAGTTAGAAAAGATATAGCACACTATTCGGGATTAGTCTGAAGGTCTGTGCCGAGTTTGGTGCCTGTAGCTTAAAAGCTCTAGGAGGAGTTAGATATAGAAATTTCAGAGTAAGAAGAAGAATAATAACTAGAAAAAGTTAGCCGAGACAAACTTTAAGTTGGCTTGTGAAAGTTTGGACCAGAAAGTTTGAAGAGTTTAAAGTAGTTTGAAGTTTAAATTAGTTTATAGTTTAAATTAGTTTAAAGTTTAAATTAGTCTAAAGTTTAAATTAGTTTGAATTTTAAAGTAGTTTGAAGTTTAAAGTAGTTTATAGTTTAAATTAGTTTAAAGTTTAAATTAGTCTAAAGTTTAAATTAGTTTGAATTTTAAAGTAGTTTGAAGTTTAAATTAGTTTATAGTTTAAATTAGTTTAAAGTTTAAATTAGTCTAAAGTTTAAATGTAGTTTAAAGTTTAAATTAGTTTAAAGTTTAAAGTAGTTTGTAGTTTAAAGTAGTTAAAAGTTTAACTTAGTTGCTAGATAGATAGATAGATAGACAGACACTAGATAGATAGATAGAGAGATAGATAGATATTTACCCTCAGATAGATAGATATAGATAGATAGATATTTACCCTCAGATAGATAGATAGATAGATAGATATTGACCCTCAAATAGATAGATAGATAGATAGATAGATAGATAGCTAGATATTGACCCTCAAATAGATAGATAGATAGATATTGACCCTCAGATAGATAGATAGACAGACAGATAGATGCTAAGACGCTTTTAGCATTTTTTAGTACTTCGCTAGGTGATGCTAGCATGTGTTAGCATGATGCTAGCGACGCTTTTAGCATGATTTAACACTCGCTAGGCGATGCTAACATGTGTTAAGCATGATGCTACGCTTGTTTTTAAGCATGTTTTGGCACTCGCTAGGCGATGCTAACATGTGTTAAGCATGATGCTAAGACGCTTTTAAGATGTTTTAACACTTCGCTAGGCGATGCTAAGCATGTGTTAAGATGATGCTAAAGACGCTTTTAAGCATTTTTTAAGACTTCGCTAGGCGATGCTAACATGATGCTAACGACGCTTTTAAGCATGTTTTAAAGACTTCGCTAGGCGATGCTAAGATGTGTTAGCATGATGCTAAGACGCTTTTAAGCATGTTTTAAGACTTCGCTAGGCGACATGCTAAGATGTGTTAAGATGATGCTAAAGACGCTTTTAAGCATGTTTTAAAGACTTCGCTAGGCGTATGCTAAGATGTGTTAAAGATGATGTTAAAGACGCTTTAAAGATGTTTTAAGATTCTCGCTAGGCGTATGCTAAGATGTGTTAACATGATGCTAAAGACGCTTTTAAGATTTTTTAAGCACTTCGCTAGGCGTATGCTAAGCATGTGTTAAGCATGATGCTAAGACGCTTTTAAGCATGTTTTAACACTTCGCTAGGCGATGCTAAGATGTGTTAAGCATGATGCTAAGACGCTTTAAGATTTTTTAGCACTTCGCTAGGCGTATGCTAAGACGCTTTTAAGATGTTTTAACACTTGCTAGGCGATGCTAAGATGTGTTAAAGATGATGCTAAGACGCTTTTAAGCATGTTTTAAGCACTTCGCTAGGCGATGCTAAGATGTGTTAACATGATGCTAACGATGTTTTTAGCATTTTTTAGCACTTCGCTAGGCGATGCTAAGACGCTTTTAAGATGTTTTAGCCCTTCGCTAGGCGATGCTAGCTTGTGTTAAGCATGATGCTAAGACGCTTTTAGCATGTTTTAAGCACTTCGCTAGGCTGATTTTAAGCATGATGCTAGCACATTTTTAGCTTGTTTTAACACTTCGCTAGTCAATGCTAAGATGTGTTAAGATGATGCTAAGCATGTTTTTAGCATGTTTTAAGCGAGTGGCTATGAAGATTTTAGGTCATTACTTTTTGGCTGCTTGATAAATAAATCCTCTGAGGGAGAGAGAGAGGGAGAGATGCAGGGCTGACAGGCCCTTTTTGTCTGTGTGTGTGAAAATGTCAGTTGGGATTTAAATTTCTGAACATTCCGCAATGTTAAGTCAATGGGAGTTTTTTCCGAAGTTTGATCGCCATTTTTAGGAAAACCGTAAGTCCGATCAGTTAGAAAAGATATAGCAACTCGAGTCAGAACAGTTTGAGTGTCTGAGCCGAAGTTTGGAGTATGTGGAGTTAAAGCTCTAGGAGGAGTTAGATATAGAAATTTCACCGCTAAGAAGAATAAGCGAATAATAATAAGTTTAAGTAGGATTTCAGTAAGTTGGCTTTCACAAGCCAACTAATAATAAGTTTAAGTACAATTTCAGTAAGTTGGCTCTCACAAGCCAACTTAACTAGAAAAGTTCGTCGAGACAAACTTTAAGTTGGCTTGTGAAAGTTTGGACCAGAAAGTTTGAAGTTTAAAGTAGTTTGAAGTTTAAATTAGTTTATAGTTTAAATTAGTTTCAAGTTTAAATTAGTCTAAAGTTTAAATTAGTTTGAATTTTAAAGTAGTTTGAAGATTAAATTAGTTCAAAGTTTAAAGTAGTCTAAAGTTTAAATTAGTTTGAATTTTAAAGTAGTTTATTGTTTAAAGTAGTTTGAAGTTTAAAATAGTTTATAGTTTAAATGAGTTTAAAGTTTAAATTAGTTTAAAGTTTAAAGTAGTTTGTAGTTTAAAGTAGTTAAAAGTTTAACTTAGTTGCTAGATAGATAGATAGATAGATAGACACTCAGATAGATAGATAGAGAGATAGGTAGATAGATATTTACCCTCAGATAGATAGATAGATATAGATAGATAGATATTTACCCTCAGATAGATAGATAGATAGATAGATAGATATTGACCCTCAGATAGATAGATAGATAGATATTGACCCTCAGATAGATAGATAGATATTGACCCTCAGATAGATAGATAGATAGATAGATAGACAGACAGATAGATGCTAAGCACGCTTTTAGCATTTTTAGTACTTCGCTAGGCGATGCTAAGATGTGTTAAGCATGATGCTAAGCACGCTTTTAAGCATGTTTTAAAGACTTCGCTAGGCGATGCTAACATGTGTTAGCATGATGCTAGCATGTTTTAAGCATGTTTTAAGACTCGCTAGGCGATGCTAACATGTGTTAAGCATGATGCTAAGACGCTTTTAAGATGTTTTAAGCACTTCGCTAGGCGATGCTAAGATGTGTTAAGATGATGCTAAGACGCTTTTAAGCATGTTTTAAAGACTTCGCTAGGGCGATAAGCTAAGATGTGTTAAGATGATGCTAACGACGCTTTAAAGATGTTTTAAGACTTCGCTAGGCGATGCTAAGATGTGTTAAAGATGATGCTAAAGACGCTTTTAAGCATGTTTTAAGACTTCGCTAGGCGATGCTAAGATGTGTTAAAGATGATGCTAAGACGCTTTTAAGATGTTTTAAGACTTCGCTAGGCGATGCTAAGATGTGTTAAGATGATGCTAAGACGCTTTTAAGATGTTTTAAGACTTCGCTAGGCGATGCTAAGATGTGTTAAGATGATGCTAAAGACGCTTTTAAGATGTTTTAAGACTTCGCTAGGCGATGCTAAGATGTGTTAAGATGATGCTAAAGACGCTTGTAAGATGTTTTAAGCACTTAGAGGCGATGCTAAGAGCAATACGTAACTGAACGAAGTACAACA
>NC_068297.1:31978349-32021406 GCF_025860055.1 Xyrauchen texanus | reverse complement strand
TTGTGTGACGAGTGGAGAGGGGTGCTCTCCACGAAGACGTCAGGTCATCATGCACCTCCGGGAAAAACGGGACTGGGGTGGGGCGAGGCCGTGAGCGGCGCCCAGCCCCCAGGAACCAGTGGTCCAGCCGTGATGGCTGTGGGGAGGATGGAGGGTTCCAATCCAAGCTCACGCTAGTGGCTGCCCGGAAAAGCATGTCGGTCATCTGCGCGTCGGCCTCAGCCTGGGCGTGCAGGCCCGAAAGCAGCAGCCCAGGGGAGTCCTCAGCGTCAGATACCGCGCCCTCCGATGCAGCGGCGAGCTCATCTGCTTCTGTCTCTAGAGGATAAGCAGACCGGCTGTAAGGCGAGTTGCTGTTGCCTCGAGCACGGACGGGAGTCAACGAGCGTGCCGGGGTGCGGGTGGTCCGAGGGGGCATACCTGGCAGAGCTGCACCCGCTGCCATCCCCAAATCGCCTCCATCGCCAACCGCATCGTCCTCAATCCCGTGGGAAGAAGGAGAAATGCGGGGGGCGGCTGGAGTGGCTTGCTTACGGTTGTAAGCGAGCCGCGACTGCAACTTTGTCATCGTCATGTTCTCGCAGTGAGAACATGAACCATCCACAAGCGCAGCCTCAGTGTGATCGCTACCCAGACACACGAGACAACGCCTGTGGCCGTCTGAAGCGGAGAGCACTCTACCGCATCCAGGAAAAACACAGGGGCTGAAAGGCATCTTTATAAAGACATTCAACTCCGCTGTGTTTTGCTTTTTTAGATGAAATTACTCTTTTAAATAAAATCACTCTTTTATGAAAAAAACTTGTGAGAGTTCTTTAATCTGTGCTGTCGAAGCGCCCAGGGGCAGGAATGCACAGCCGTGCAAACAGGATAAATCCGCTGTTGTGCGCCGTAAGATGCACTGGTGTGTAACTCTCAGCAATTGCAGACACGACCATCGGCTCCGAAGAAATTTTCTGAATGACCTCCCGTATTCGCCCCGCTTAAATACCTGTATGTCCGGGGGCGGGATATGCAAATACCGTCTGCCAACTTCTCATTGGCCTTTTTTCATAAGACAGAGGTATATATCGGCGCTCAAGAGAGACCCCTAGTGTCGTTTCTCTGACACAACGTGGAGAGAGCGATAGAAGGGGAACTATGTCTACCCCCCTTGCCATGGCTTCCATAATCTCAACATGGTTCCTTTGCATGGGTATTGCACAAGCCAGCCGCTGGAAATCTGGCACCATAATGGAATATCCTTCAACAGGGTATTGCACGACAACATCGCCATTATCGTATGGCTTTACGCACGTTGTCCACCTTCGGCAAAGATACCTCAAACAACTTTTCCCTCGTCGAAGGGTTTTCATATCAAATGTCGTCTTTCAACAAAGATACTGCACAGCAACACTGGCCTAACTTAGGGCCGCATATCACGCTGCTCACCTTAGGCAGATTCTGCTCAACCATGGGCCTTGACGGAGAGCCCAAAATCACACCAAAAAAAAACAAAAAAAACACAACCATACCAGAGATATTGCAAATTTCATGTCAATTCTGATGCTCACATCTCTTATTTTCTCCTTCTCCAGAATGAACGCCTAACACAAGACTTGGTTCGAACCAAACTGGATCATCTCTTTTGGGGGTAGTATACTACTTTCTCTCTTTTTGGGACATGACGGTTCAGGGTACAACTCCATCGGACCGCCGGACGGGGCCTACGCCAAAGAGAGAGACATTACTTTCTGTTTTACATTTATCAAATATCTTAAACTTCACTCAAGCCTGCATGTCTTCCCGATAGAAATATACTTACTTGAGCCAGCACTAAAGAAAACATGTCCACCCATATCTTCACAAATTTTTCAGCTTGCATTTCTTGAAGAAACACTATATCATATTTTTTACGTTTAATAAGATAAATAAACTTCCTTCTTTTTATGGGGTGCCCCAACTCATTCAAATTCCATGTGGAGAGAGACAATCCACTCATACTAAAATTTGACATTTTAACATAATAGAAAAAATAGACTGTGTGTCAAAAATAAAAATATAAAGACGGCATTCCAACATTAGTGCAACAATCAAACCCCAAATCAAACACACAGAAAAAAGAAAAACATGTGCATTAACCCTGTACACGACAGTGCCAACACGCATCCATCCCTCTAAACTCAAACTAAAGTCCCTCTAACTCCATGTATGCCTACAAGAGCCACAGTGACAACTTTGGCATCGGATTGCTCAAGTCCAGTGTTTCTATGCAAATTTTGTGAGAGAGAATTACACAACAGAAGATAATCTATAAAACAAACTCCAGCCAATAGGTGGAATCAACACAAAGAATGTGTAGGTTCATCCACATAACTGTCCCGAAGATGTGTTCATCAACAAAAAAAAACTCCAGCCGCTAGTGGAACCAGCAATTTAAAAAACAATTTAATAAATAAATTTAAAAAAGGCAATTTAGTTCCCTCAGAAAGTCAATCAAATGTTCAGTGAGCCAGCCCATTCTACTGCTACATGAGTGCAACAAAGGCCCAGTTACTCCAATAAATACTCTACAAAGCCAACTCCAACCAATAGAAGTCATAAGCACAAAGATGTGCAGATTCATCCACAACACTGTCCCGAAGGAGTGCTACTACAAAAAAACCGCTCAAAAATTAACAAAAAAGGAGCTCAGCTTCCTCGGACAGTCAAGTGGATGTTCAGTGAGTCGGTCTACTTGGCTGCAACGTGAGTACCACAAAATAACTTACTCAGTCCATTGACTTTATGAAGGACATCGCTTGCTGGGGACATGTAAATACTTTACGGCCATCCTTCGCATCTATTCTCAATTTGGCCGAGAACATCAGCGCAAAAGCAACCTTCCGTTGATGTAAGAGTTTCTTGCTCAGCTTGAGCATTTAAGTATTTTTTAATGTCTCCAGAGCCCGAGGATTTTGAATTATTTGACATATTGTTTTCCTAGAACATGCAGTTAATTATCAGGGTGTATCGAATCTCTGTGGTTAATGACATAAAAAGTATTAAAACTAGCAAAGGGCGCTGAGCTCGCCGTTCACATGTCGAAATCTCGCATGGCATCACGTGACTCCCAAATTCAGTCATTATTGTGTCTTGTGGAATATATGTAAATACTGTATTTGTTATGTCAAATGCTTAATCAGGGCAGTATTAAATAAAAATACAATTTAATTTTTATGAACCCCTATAATAATGAATATTTTAATTATATTTGAATATAAATGAATGAGTTATATTTGTGCCACAATCCTGCGCACGCGCAAGATGATATTTTGAGTGCACAACATTTTTTTTTTCAAGCGCATGAACTCAGTTTTGTAAAGCAATGTATCTTTTTGCAAAGATTAATTAATTTTGAGCAAACAAAAATTACATTTGGTATGTGTTTGAATGTGTGCTGATATCAACATTTGCACATCATTCATGTTACTCCATTGTGTTTTGTGTGTGCAAGATCTCACTCACTCGCTTTCCTCATACACGCTCTTGACTGCTAAGAACTTTAAGACTTGTTGATTACTTTTCCACCCGTATTCTGAAAAGTTGCATTGCGTGGTGATTCTCTGATGGGTAGAGTGTTCCATGATTGCTATTGGCCCTTCAATAACTTATAATGTGTGAGGAAGGGCAGCCAGTGGATTATGGGTGCCCCCCAAGGGGGGCCCTGCACAGACAGTGTACTATGTGTATGCAGCGGTACTCCAACTTTGTAAGGTAAAACATGGCTAGCTAAAGGCACACCTTAAGGAAATTTGCTTGTTTCTGGTCAAAAGTGTTTCAAGCTTAAAAAATGTAATTAAAAAATACATTTATTGAAAATCGATGGAGCAACAATTTGTGTGAAAATAAATAATAGAAAGGTTTTTTTTATTTAAATTATTATTACTATTATTTAATGTGGTGAAGGTGCCTTTTATCACACATTTGGGGTAAACAGCCCCCAGGGGAATTATAGTGATATCATGTAAATGTAGGGGCTGTAGTTGTAGTGCATAATTTGTAAGCTAATGTAATTACTTTTGAGACAGCAAGAACCATCCTCAAGTAACAAATTAAAATAAAGCTTACTCAAAATAACCACATTATAACCTGCTTAATTTCCAATTAATTTAAATCAAATTTGGCATTTAAAGTATTCTTTATACAAATTAATCTCCACTGTGATTGGAACAGTCAATGTGAGCCCAGTTTGAAAAATTTTCATAGCAAATCTATTCCCCGCACTTAAGAAAAAGCAATATACTTTATGGGGAGATTTAGCACTGCAACAGGATTGCTTCGCCTTGTTCGCCATCCTCCGTGTTTCAACGCTGTGGTTCCCACTACCGTGAAACCGGGACAAGTATGTCTACTGTGGAAAGAACTGCAAAATCTCTTGGTCAAAGGGGCCATAGAACATGTTCCCCTTCCAGAGAGAGAGTCAGATTACTACAACAGATATATCCTGGTTCCCAAGAAGGATGGGGGGTTGAGTCCGATTTTAGACATTCGAGGCTTGAATCGTTCAGTCAGGCGTTCAAGTTCTAGATGCTAACTGTCAAGACGGTCTTATCTCAAATCCAACATCACGATTGGTTGGTCAAGATCGATCTCATGGAGGCATATATTTCGTATAGAAATTCTGCCACAACACAGGAAGTTCCTGAGGTTCGCTTTCGGGGGCGAAGCTTTCCAATTCTGGCTTTCTGGCTTCCATCTTTCCAGAGAATGGCCAGAATGGTTCAAACTGACAATGTCTACAGTAACTCAAATAACCACTCTGTAACTCAAATAACCACTCTGTACAATTGTGGTGAGAAGAATAGCATCTCAGAATGCTATTCTGAGATGCTGGGTTGGTGCTGTTTTGGCGTCATGAGGGGACCTGTGCAATATTAGGCAGGATGTTTTAATGTTGTGGCTGATCAGTATACAGTATATAGTGTTAGATAAAACATTTTAAAAATGGTCAACAAAATGGTAACAGTATTGTATATAGTAACATATTGTGTTTATAATTTACATGTCTGAGGCACATGATATTTGATTTTAAAACTGTTACTTGCATTTATTTTTCACTGGACAGGGATATTAATTGAAGAGAGGCAGCAAGGTTTTTGTTGTGAAGAAAGGGAACCCATAGCACTGTGTACACTAGCAGCACAGAAGTACACTGCACTGTCATCAGGTGAAAGTTTCTCTAATTTCAAAACACTGTTTTTATATGCATTGCCTTCTATATTTAGTTTATGGTTGAATTTATCCTCAATTGTTTCACTACCACCCACAAGGTATCCCAGCAATTCCAAATTTTCACTGCGTGTTTGTTTGTACCAGAGCATGACATTGTAAGAAGAAGAGCTGTGAGAACAGTGGAGTTCTTCAGATTGTCCAGGAGATTTAATCAGATCAGTTTGAGTCTGATGAACATCTTGACAAAAGGAAACCTCTGAAAAGAAAGTGTGAAAATACTTTATGTAAATAACAACTGACAGTTATGTTGCTGTTTATTCAGCACTCTTAAATATTCAGCAGTAATACAATCCATTTTACCTCGCTGACACTAAGAAATTTCAACCCGCTCAAATACAAAACTTTTGTATAATTGCTGCCTTTAATCTTTTAAGTAATAACATAATAAGATACAGTCTGCTGTTAGAAAGTGTGTAGCACTTTTTCTACCTCTGTGAAATTAATTAATCTTGTAGAAAGCATTACAGAAATTGTGATAAATTTAATGGATTGAAACAAAGATGTTGTTGTAAAATGGTGGTTAAGTTTGTTACACAAAAAATCTGATAGAAAACATTTATTTAATTTAATTTATTTATTTTTACCTGTGAGATAGATAAGAAAAGCAATGTTGATGAGAGCTCTGATCATGTTGGCTTGATTGTTCTGAGAAGAGATAAAGTATGTGTACTTATATTTGTGGAAACCATTATCACCTTCCCCTCGTTGCCATAGTGTGCATGAAAGGAGCAAAGCTAAACTGCACTGGTGACACAGAGCTTTGTTGATATTAAACTTCAGGAAAGCAAAACAGATAAATAAATACTGTAATAAGTGGCCCCAAAAAGCAAAACAAACTTAAGCCACACCTCATCATGAATTGTACTAGATAACTAAATAAAACCAAGCATTTATTTTAAAAGAATGTTATGAGCACACGTTTCAAGCAGAACATAAAAAAGAGGTTTCTAAGGTTTTGTTTTGTTCATTAATAAACATAAATAATAACAAAAAAGCAACTAGTGTTTATAATGTAGATAATTCAGACACTTTCACAAATGTCAAATTTTATCAAGCATGGTTAATTTGTTGAACTACACCTGTGGTTACTCTGGCAGAACACCTGTTGACATCCACTCAAAGTTAGCATGGGGCCAGATAGTTATAAGTATTTGCAAAAATGGCAAAGTCCATTTCTGAGAAAGGTTTTAGCATTATTTGTAGTTGTGATTTGGTTTAATATTTGTTTTTAATGTGTTTGTACATCAAATTCACTTCTAATTGTAAATTTAAAGTGTCCTTTTTAGGCCACTGTATGTGCACACACTAACTAGTCTACGTAAAGACTTGTGCATGCTGTATTGTTTTAAGTTCATAAATAAATTCATACGACTACACAATGCTTTTTATGAATATAAAACTTGCACACACGTGTAAATGAATTGATAAGCCATGTTTGGTTAGTTTTTTTGTTCAAGAGAAAGAGTATGTTCAACACTGTATATATACTGCACAATTTTATGTTGAGCAAGAGTGCCCTCTGTCTGTGTGATCTTGTATGACTAATTAAAAAAGAAGTACATCTGTGAAGTGATTCTGTTACACAGTGTTCACTCACTGCGCACAAATACAAGGCACTGTCATGAGACTCATCAGCCCCATGAGTCACTGAATATTTGGTGTTGTTGAGTCTTCCAAATTCCACTGTGCCATAGCTGGTTGTTTATACTCTGAGCTGCATACTTTCTGCATGGTGCTGTTGGAACCAGTACATTCCGCTGTAAGTTGCACCTTTTGTGTGACTGCAGGTCAGGGTGGCTTTTTCCTAAAGTAAAAATATAGCAGGAGACTGCATAATATAATTTACATTAGCAAAACCTGACGAGAGAGAGAGAGAGAGAGAGAGAGAGAGAGAGATTATCAATGAATAAATAATTTTTCAACCGTATTTCATAATTAATTTCACTGCTAATTTTTTTCGTAATTCAAGAGATTTCAAAATTCCTGAGATTCACTGAAATTATACAATCAGGACCATTAATACTAGATTCATGATGACACTTAAAGTGATGTCAGACTTACAAATGTCTCGGGTTACATGTGTAACCCTTGTTCCCTGAAAAAGGCGGAACGAGATGTTGCGCTGCTAAGCGCTATGGGGAACAGCTTTCGCTGTGAGCCGAGCTGAATTATGTGTGGAACACATCAATGAACATTGACCAGAATTTATAGCCTCGGTTGATGTAATCATTAGATGCACCTGAGGCCAGGCTATAAATGGATACGTCACCAGGTGTCGTCAGATACTTCTTTTTGAAGAGCAGTCCTGGGACGTCCCAGTGCGGCAAAGCAGCGCAACATCTCGTTCCGCCTTTTCAGGGAACAAGTGTTACACATGTAACCCGAGACGTTCCTTTACAAAAGGCTTCACTTTGATGTTACGCTGCTAAGCGCCACGGGAACGCAATACCCATGCCGCCGCGACTTGGGGCTGTCCGGACCCCTACGGTTGTGCAGTGTACTCACAAAAACGTGAGAGGTCTCAGACATGAGCTTGAGATGTCGACTCAAGGGCATAAGAGCCCAGAGTAGCATAAACATCTAAACCATTCAATTTTGATGAATGTGTGCGGAGAGGACCAGCCTGCCGCATCACAAACTTGTTCAGGCATGAGCTGAGATGTCGACTCAAGGGCATAAGAGCCCGGAGTAGCAAATCATCTAACCCATAAAGTTCGATGAATGTGTGCGAAGAGAACCCTATCGCACCACAAACTTGTCATAAAAACTGATGAATGTGAGCGGAGAGGACCAGCCTGCCGCATCACAAACTTGTTCAGGTATGAGCTGAGATGTCGACTCAAGGGCATAAGAGCCCGGAGTGCAGAACATCCAAAATAAAAAAGTCCAATGAATGTGTGCGGCGAGGACAACCTGCCGCATCACAAATTTGTTTAGGCATGGGCTGAGATGTCGACTCAAGGGCATAAGAGCCCAGAGTAGCAAAGCATCTAACCCATAAAGTTTGATGAATGTGTGCGAAGAGAACCCTATCGCAACACAAACTTGTCATAAAACTGATGAATGTGAGCGGAGAGGACCAGCCTGCCGCATCACAAACTTGCTCAGGCATGAGCTGAGATGTCGACTCAAGGGCATAAGAGCCGGAGTAGCAAAGCATCTAACCCATAAAGTTCGATGAATGTGTGCTGAAGAGAACCCTATCGCAACACAAACTTGTCATGAAAACTGATGAATATGAGCGGAGAGGATCAGCCTGCCGCATCACAATCTTGTTCAGGTATGAGCTGAGATGTCGACTCAAGGGCATAAGAGCCCGGAGTGGCAAAACATCCAAACTAAAAAAGTCCAACAAATGTGTGCGGAGGGGACAACCTGCCGCATCACAAACTTGGTTAGGCATGGGCTGAGATGTCGACTCAAGGGCATAAGAGCCCGGAGTAGCAAAGCATCTAGCCCACAAAGTTCGATGAATGTGTGTGAAGAGAACCCTATCGCAACACAAACTTGTCATAAAGACTGATGAATGTGAGCGGAGAGGACCAGCATGCCGCATCACAAACTTGTCCAGACATGAGCTTGAGATGTCGAGCTCAAGGGCATAAGAGCCCGAGTGGCAAAACATCCAAACTATAAAAATCTAATGAATGTGTCGAGGAGAGGACAACCTGCCGCATCACAAACTTGCTGCAGAGGGAGACCTCTAGCCAAGGTTTTAGAGGAGGAGAGCCCTCTGGTAGAGTCGCCCTGAAACCTACTGGCGAAGCTTGACCGCGCGCCTCGTAGGCCCGGGCAATAATGAGGATGCCTCTTTGAGGGCACCCGCCCACCAAGCCGTGGCAAACCGCAGTGGCCAAATAGAGCCTGGCAGTGGCGAGGCAAGTGCCAGCTGACAGTTCTTTCTACAGAAAATCCAGAACTGAAGCAAACTGGCAGTTAGCTGGTTCTGTAATAAGAACTTTAGCAGAAGGAAGCATGCAGAAGCATTTGCATTTCTACGTTCAGCCCCTCCGAGGGGAGGGGGACTGGGCAACTCGGGGAGAAGTAGAGGAGACATTAGCTATCAACAGAGGCGAAGAGGTCCTCTTCTGCCCTGTAAAATCTACCCAGATCAGTTCCAAGTGGAGGGAGCCCTAGCACTTGGAATGCTCTCGATGACCTCAAGGATGAGAAGGTCCTCCCTGTTGAGGATCGCCCAAGGCTGAGCCGTCGAGGAGAGGAATTAACTCCGAGAAACATATCCTGTTCGGCCAGCGCAGCTCCATTATTAGGAGGCAAGACCTTGCTGGTGAACATTGCCAAGACTCCGGGAGCAGAGAAGCGAGGAGAGAAACACATACAGGCGCATTCTGGGTCATGTATGTGTCTTAACGATCCAGACCCAAGGGGGCTGGGTGATTTCAGGGAGAAGTAGAGGAGACATTGAGCTATTCATAGAGGCTGAAGAGGTCCTCTTCTGCCCTAAGATCTCACCCAAACTTGTTCCAAGTGGAAAAAGCCCGGCATTTAAAAAGGTCTCGATAACCTCAGGAGAGAGCCCTGTGTCCCTCAGTTGGTACCCTTAGGGGCCAAACATGAAAGATTCCACAATTTGGGGCAGGGATGAAATATTGCCCTGTGCCTGAGATAGAAGATCCTTCCTGTTGGAATCGCTCAAAGCGAGCCGTCGAGGGAAGAGATTAGCTCCGAGAACCAAGCCCTGTTAGGCCAGCCGGTGCTATCAGTAAGAGGCAAAAACCCTTGCTGGCGAACTCTGGGCAACTACTACCTTAGGGTGGAGTTCTTAACTCCCCATTGGTATTTCCTGTCTGGACCATAAATCTGCTCCAGTATCACGGGCATCCAGGGATATAACTGACCTGAGTGACAGGAGCTTACCCTGGGCCCTAAGGAGAATCCGATGTGTCAGAAATACAGCTGACAAGAGCGTGGGTCTCCTTGAAGATTTATGTAAGAGGCTACTGCTGTATTGTCCACCAGCACCAAGACATGGCAGCCTCAGGAGGAGGTATTTCAGGGCCAGAAATACAGCCATCAACCCGAGACAGAGACTGTGACAGCCAGGCTGGCGACCCTCCTATCCCTTAAGCTGGGCGACCACTTAAGGCCGCTACCCGCCCGTCAGGGAAGCGTCTGTCGATTAGCAGTCTGCGACAACAAGGCGCACCTAGAGTGGGACCCAAGGCAGAAAAGCGGGGTCTGAACCACATAGAAAGGAGCGAAGCCTGAGTAGCGTAACCCTATTTAGCCCAGGGTTTTGGCCCTTGGAAGAAAACCCTGGCTTTTTGCCACAACAAAAGCGGTCTCATGAGCAGAAGGTCCAGAGGGATCACCGTGGGCGGCGTTAGCCCTGAGACCTGGAAATCGTTGATACTGATAACAGTGCAACCTTGACCTAGCCTGACTTTGCTCAGGGTGATCTGAATGGACTCAATCCTAGCAGGAGACAGTTGTGCCCGCGTTGAGATTGAACTCCATCACGATGCCCGATAGACAGTGTTCTGAGTGGGAGAGAGGGCGCTTTTCTTGGCGTTGAGCCTCAACCCCAGAGAAACAGATGAGCTAAGGCGATGTCCCTGTGCTGAACTGCCAGTTCCTGGAACTGCGCTAGGATCAGCCAGTGGATCTCGTAATTCAGAATGCAGATGCCCGAGTGCATAAGGAGCCAGGCTACATCATGCATTGTGAATGTGCCGGTAAAAGGGCTAGGCTGAGTGAAAGAACCTGACCCTGGAAGACTTAAGCCCCAGAAGTGAACCTCAGGAACTTTCCATGTTGTGGCAGAACTTCTAAATGAAGTATAGAAGTCGCGTCATAAGATCGATGGTGACCAGCCAAGCGAGTTGTAGGGCTTGAGACCACGACCGTCTTGACAGGCATCATCTTGGACTTGAACACCCACGGGTAGTTCAAGCTTTAAGATCTAAGCCAGGCGCCACCCCTCACCCTCCATGGGAAGCGGGAAGTATTTAGTGTAATAACCTAACTCTCTCTCTGGAAGGAGAACACATACCATGGCCCCTTTAACCAGGAGATTGAGTTTTTTTTTTTACAAAAAGAAATCCGGTTCTGGTAGTGAGAACACGCCGTTGAAACCGGAGAAGCGGCGAGATAATTAAATCCTGGCGCCCTTATAAGACCCACAGAAAAGAATATATCCGGCAGAAGTTTCCGCTGCCAGGATCTCTGAGATGGGTATTATATTTTAACACTTCCTGTTGAGTGGTTGTCGGGTGTTTGCGTCCTGAATAAAATGCAGGAACAGCGAAAACACCCAATACTGACGAAGCCTCTGCAACCCGAAACACCAAGAGGTGGCGGGAATGGAGGGGCTTCGAGGGGTACGGGAGGGGTGAAGTGAAGCAGCGCCCGTCCGAGGGAGCTACCCCTAATCTAGAGCATAAGACCGTCAGGGTTTTCTCTTACTAGAATTTATAGTCCTGAGGTCTTGCTTGAGGGGCTGGCGAGGGCAGCGAGACTGTCCCCAATCCCTGGGAGGAGGACGCGACTGCGCACTTTGCAGCCTCCCTTCAGTCAGGACGAGTTGGGCTGCTGTCAAGCGCCAGAACCCACACTCAGGTCGTCCAGGAGGTCAGCCTGGTACACCTGAAAAACAGCATAGTGTGCAGAGCAGCACCAGCCTGACCTGCTCCTTGATAAGCCCTTCCCACTAAAGTGGAGGTTGTCCTACAAGGCTTTGAGGGAGAGAGGGCTTCTTAAGTGACGATGCCGAGCCCGCGAGAGATAGCCCTCAAGCGTCTCTTCGACCAGCGGCATCACTGAATACCCCGTGCCTCAGCACCCACGGTAGTCGAATATAATGGCGTCGAGGGTATGTGAACACGGGAAGAAAATATATATATATATTTTTTTTTCTATTTCTTTTTTTTCTTTTCTTTTTTTTTTAGGGGTTCTCCATGAGCGAAAAAGCTCTTCATGGAGGTTATCAAAGAAAGGAAGGGACCCATGAGGCGTTCCCTTTCTTAGACTGGAAGATAAAATCTATCCCCTAATTTGGAGCGTTTGGGGGTCTCTTTTTCACGTGGCCAGTCCAATCTGGCAACCGCACGAGTAACAACATCGAGCAATTCCTCCATAGATTTTTCGTCACGGACGAAGCTTCGAGGCGGGGAAGAAGTGCGATCCACCTCATGATCTGAAGCGTCGGAGCAGCCGAGATCATGTGAAGGACCAGCTGGGTTTGGGGAGAGTGAGAGAAGGGATCAACCCGTCTCTTGCTCCTCAGCCAAATCCATGCACGAGCCCCACGAACGATCTTTTCATGAGTGCTGACTCCGGAAGCAAGCGAGGCAGCACGGCGCACTCTGCCTGTTAAAGCAAATCGCAGTGCTGCGCACCCGCCCTGCTGCAACGCGAGCAGCGTGCTCTTACCCCAAACAAACAGCAAAAACTGATGTGTGCCGTCTTCAGCTATAGAGCGAGAAGAGGGAACACGCACCGTTCTATGACTTTCAGTCATTCTCTCTTTTTTTTTTTTTTTTAAATATATATATATAATATTTTCTAAACAGAAGAGAAAAAATAGAACAACGTTCACTGCACACTGCCTAACTGATTCTATCTCCTAACAGATGAAAGAAAGTTTTGACGGTGTGTGAAACACACAGAAACAGAATCAGCTCTGAAAAAGAGTTTCTGGCTGACACCTGGTGACGTATCCATTTATAGCCTGGCCTCAGGTGCATCTAATTATTACATCAACCGAGGCTATAAATTCCGGTCAATATTCATTGACGTGTTCCACACATAATTCAGCTCGGCTCACAGCGAAAGCTGTTCCCCGTAGCGCTTAGCAGCGCAACGTCAAAGTGAAGCCTTTTGTAAAGGGAACGTACAATTTCTATCCTAAGTGTCAACACAATGTGACATCACTGCTCCCATTTGGTCTGCTGTAATGCAGATTAAAAACAAAAACAGTAACAAAGTGGTTAACCCTCTGGGGTCTGAGGGTGTTTTGGGCCCTGGAGAGGTTTTGACATGCCTTGACATTTGTGGTTTTTTCAGTTGCTTAAAAACATATTAATGGCTAAAGTCTGATAACACTGTATTCAGCACAAACTTGGCTACAATAATATGTGAGTAACATCAAATCAAATCACTTTATTGTCACACTACCATGTACACAAGTGCAACAGCAGGTGAAATTCTTGTGTGCAGGTCCGAGCAACATAGCAGTCATGACAGTGACGAGACATATACCAATTACAGTAAACAACAAACTTACACAACACAATTTACATATCAGATGTACACATACACAACAC
Source organism: Xyrauchen texanus (assembly GCF_025860055.1). NCBI lineage: Eukaryota > Metazoa > Chordata > Actinopteri > Cypriniformes > Catostomidae > Xyrauchen > Xyrauchen texanus. The sequence continues at coordinate 32,007,868 of NC_068297.1, read as the reverse complement.
AATAATTATATACAATGTACAGTAAACAATACACACAATATAGAATACACAATATACAATACAATAAGTAAAGAGTATAGATTATATGTATATATATATAATAGTAGTTGTATTGAGGAGAATATGCTGACAGTCCAGTGTGAGATTATAGATTAATAAAGTGCAGTGCTAATTACTGATCATGAGAGATCAATTGTTCAACAATCTGACTGCTTGGGGGAAGAAGCTATCATGTAGTCGGCTGGTGCGGGTCCTCATGCTGCGATACTGCCTGCCTGATGGTAGTAGTGAGAACAGACCATGACTCGGGTGGCTGGAGTCTCTGATGATCCTCCAAGCTTTTTTCACACACCGCCTGGTATATATGTCCTGGAGGGAGGGAAGCTCACCTCCGATGATGTTTCTGGCAGTTCGCACCACCCTTTGCAGGGCTTTGCAGTTGTGGGCGGTGCTATTGCCATACCAGGTGGTGATGCAGCCAGTCAGGATGCTCTCTACAGTACTGGTGTAGAACTGTGTGAGGATGTGGTGGTTCTTTCCAAACTTCCTCAGCCGTCTCAGGAAGAAGAGGCGCTGGTGAGCCTTCTTCACAACGGCCTCAGTGTGGATGGACCATGTGAGTTCCTCAGTAATGTGGACACCGAGGAACTTGAAACTGCTGACTCTCTCCATTGATGGTGATGGGGCTGTGTTCTCCGTCTTTCTTCCTGAAGTCCACTACAAGCTCCTTGGTTTTACTGACATTGAGGGAGAGGTTGTGCTCCTGACACCAGCGTGTCAGAGTGTGCACCTCCTCTCTGTAGGCTCTTTCATCATTGTCAGTGATCAGAACTACCACCGTCGTATCGTCAGCAAACTTAATGATGGCATTGGAGCTATGTGTTCCCACACAGTCATGTGTGTATAGTGAATACAGGAGTGGGCTGAGAACAACAGCCCTCGCGGGCTCCAGTGTTGAGGGTCAGTGATGAGGAGATGTTGCTGCCCATTCTAACCACCTGACGTCTGCATGACAGGAAATCCAGGATCCAGCTGCACAGCGAGCTGTTTAAGCCCAGAGCCCGGAGTTTCTCATCAAGCTTGGAGGGCACTATGGTGTTGAATGCTGAGCTGTAGTCTACAAACAGCATTCTCACATATGTGTTCCTTTTTCCCAGGTGGGAGAGAGCAGTGTGTAGTGTAGATGCAATGGCATCATCAGTGGAGCGGTTGTTGCGGTAGGCAAACTGCAATGGGTCCAAAGAGGTGGGCAGAACAGAGCAGATGTAATCTCTGATTAACCTCTCAAAGCATTTGCTAATGATGGGAGTCAGAGCAACAGGACGCCAGTCATTTAAGCAAGTGATTGTGGCTTGCTTCGGTACAGGCACAATGGTTGATGTTTTGAAGCATGTATGAACATGTTTGTATTTTTGAGAAAATAATGTTTATGCGTGGTTTTTGAAAAAACAACAATTTTAAGTCAATGAAATAAGGCCATATAACACACACTCATTCATACAAAACAATATAGTAATTTAACTTTTGTAAGACACTATTAGTGTTTGAAAGGTCATATGCAAGGAGGCATGAATTAACATGAATATTGATGTATTTCACACCTGAGGAGACAAAGACCCCTCCCCTGGGCCTATCAATGAGGGATGTGACAGGAAGACTTAATGATCATAATCAAGTTTTAATTTAAAAGAAGTAATTTGACTATACATTTTCTTTACATAAAGACTTTACTTAATTTTAGACCTACACTACAATTTAAAAGACATCTCTTCTGCTCACCAAGACTGCATTAATTTGATCCAAAAATACAGTAAAAACATTGATATTGTGAACTCTTTTTACAATTTAAAAGAACAGTTTTCTATTTTTCTATTATTTTTGAATATATTGTAAAATTCAATTTGTGATCAAAGCTGAATTTTCAGCATAATTACTGTAGTCTTCAGTGTCACATGATCCTTCAGAAATCATTTTAATAATGCAGATTTTCTGTATGCATAGATTACCCGCGTTACCTACTACAGTTCCAGAAATGTGCAGTATGCCTTTTACTGTCCTATCAAGGATATGGTGACCAGATTCCTGCTTGTGGAAAATGGGACAGCCCCCTCCCAGCAAAATGTAAACTTATAATTCCTTGCCTAGGCACAGATCAATGCAAAGTAGAGGTTACATCCGCATCTGTAACTGTTGTCACCTTGTACTTTTCGCTGACAGCTAATTTTCCGCTTGTCGTTCAAGAGTATATCATAAAATGCAGAGCAGTCCAGTCCAAAATTAAGACGTACGTTGCCTTCATGACTGTTACACTGTGTCGAGATTTATCCAGTGACCATGCTGCGTTCATTAATGAGAACTCACACGCCACAGATGCAGATGTCCCAGGCAGGCATAAAACAAACTCCATGACCTTGGCTAGTACTCCAAATTTGATGGTCTTGCTCTCCAGCTCACGAAAAACATCTGTCCATCTCTCAGACATGGCCTTCTTGTTCATGTTCTGCTCAGTGATTCTACGAGTGACAATGTTTTTTGCGCAAGCCAGCTCATCAAAGAGCGCGATTTCATCAATCAAACTGAGAGTGGGGATTCTGGAGTAGAAGTGTTCGAGGCCGCTCTGAATGTCTTTCCACTCAGGGATGTCTCTCTCTGTCTTTCTTTGTTCTCCAATGAGCAATTCATCATCTCCAATTTTGTTTATCCACTGATGCTGAATAAAAGTTTCTCGCTGAACAAAATAAATCATCTACTCGCATGTCACCAGCTTCAACCAGGGCATCCAACAGCTTTTTAATGTCAGAGGGTATGAATAAATCTCCAGTGCATGGTTAAAAGTGTCTATTTGCTTGAGTACGAAGCCAATCCAAAGTTTAGTGCAAGGATCACTGAAAATGTCTCTTAGAAACTTTGGAAAGTATACACGCAGGCCATTGAAAATGTGTAGTATTCTTTCAAGAGCTGGACCAAGAGAGAGGAAACGTATGTTGCCATGATGCAGTCATTTCTGATAGTTCAGCAGCACAAAAGAAAGTATGTTGCATATGACAGCTTCAGATTTGGTGCTGGAAGAAGAAAATTTCAGATCTTTCAATTTCTTGATCAATTTCTCGGTGCAGTCAGCCATCCGACCATGACCATGCACAACAGAATGATAAGCAAAAAGTCCTTCACTTGCATGCACCTCGTCAGATTCTGAACTTTGCTAACACTTGGTGTGGCACACTTACCTTACATAGATGATAGAGACATTTTAGGAAAGGGGAAATACAGGACAAAACATGATTTTTTTCAGAATAAGTAGGGACACTAGAAAATGTGCTTAAATAAAGGACTGTCCCAGGAAAAACAGGACATCTCGCTACCAAAATCACGGAGTGAATCCCCTTGAACATTTTCTGCTTCTATACGGGACACAATGCCTTAAATACTGGATGTTTCGCCACCCACTAAAATACAAATCATTTGGCATCATGTGCCAAATCATTTTTGATTTGATACTTTTGATTTTGCAGATTGTGATTTTTGCATTATATATTGGCAATGTACTGTTTACTTAATTGTACAATGTGCTGCACACAGCATTCCATATACAATGTAACAAATGAACTGCTAATCTCTTTCTTGACTAATTATGTAATTAGACAGCTAAAAGATCTTTTTACAGAAAATTAGATTAAAAATGCAAAATAAATGTATTTATTTCAGAGATGATAACTGGACACCACTCACACAATTACATATAGTACTGAGGTCGTTTGACCTAAACATTTTGCATACTACTCTTTGAAACGTGATCACTGCATGCAGCATTCTAGTATTCAATTGTGAGCATAGCCAAAGATCATGATCAATGTTATAGGCATATGGAAAAATCTACTACTAAGTTTTTAAATTGTTTCTTGGTTCTTCACAGTAAGATATCCACCACAATGTACTTTGTGTGATGAAGACCCATTAGAAATATATATTTATTATGAATATGAGAGCATGACTTCTTTGTGTAATGCTAAGATATCTGCGTGCATTTCAAGAACTGAACCAACCACAGGTCCAGGTGCAGAGTGATTTTGCAGTCACCGATGAGCGTGTATAGCAGATCAGGTTTTTTTTTTTTTTTTATAGACAGAGTTGATTCTGAGCACTGTGTAATATACTGCACAGACATTGGTTTGGTTTCGTGAAGTGTAAACCTGGTTCCCTGAGTGGGAACGAGACACTGTGTAATCGCTATAGGGACATGCCCTGAGTGTCACGTGGTCTAAAGCCCTTATACAATCATGCCAATTTATTGGCAGATGGCACTTAGATTATCCTGTTCCAACAGAGATAATCTGGGAAGCAGGAGTCAAACTCTCCTCCAGATTATAAAATCTCACAAATGTATTCGGAGAGGACCACACTGCCGCCATTCAAATGTATTCCAATGATGCGCCTCTAGTCAAAGCCCACGAGGATGCAATGCTCCTCGTAGTTTGGGCTCAAATACCCAAAGGCAAATGTAAATTGTGTGCTTTGTAAGCATTAAAAATTGTATCAACAAGCCAATGAGACACCGCTCAATAACTTGGACACCGAAACACCTCTGGTGCGTCTCCAGTGGTTTCTGGACTCCAGTGGTTTCATCCATGTCCACACCGGGACAATTTGTTTTATTTTTTTATTATTATTATTTTATATTACTATCTTTACCAGTGATCATTTTTGAATTCGTCATTCAATAAAATTATTATTAATATTAATAACAATAAAAAAAAAAAATTCATGAATCTGTTAGTCTTGACTGGCAAGGCTACGATTCGACTTTACGCCTCAGACAAACGGTTAAACAGAAAATGCGAGCAGCACTCGATGATGGAGAGAAAACGGCCAGGTGGAGCAGAGAGGGAAAGGACAAAAAAAAAGAAAGCACTCCAAGAAGAAGCAGCAAAATGTTGCAAAATTACTGACCAGTTCAGGGCTTCAAGTGCAGGTCAGTTTCATCTGTAAATACTGTACTTTTTTCTTCGTTAACTTAGTATTGAACTGCTAGAAAATGTAAGCGGTAGTGCCCGTCTAACGTTACATTCGTGGAGAAATCAAAACAAATGAGTGCACACAGAAAACTTCACAGTTTTCTGTGTGCACTCATTAATAAAAATTCGAATTGTTGTTTTTTTTTATTTATAACATATGATTTAGTTTAACATAACACAACTAAGGGAGCTGTTTTGCTGAATATTATCACGATTGAAAATGTTACATTGAATTTATTGTTCAATAAACAAGTAGCGTAGTTAATATTTATTATTAAGTTACTTACATTTTAGACACAAACCATAATAACTGTTTTTGTTCTATTTCACCGACTAAAATAGTTCCAAAGGAAAGCTACAGCAGCGCTGTGTTTTGAATGATTCAGCGTTTTGAACGAATCTTTTGTATGAATGACTCACTAATTAAGACGGTCACTTGCCGCCACCTATTGGCGGTTTAGTTTAATGTTTAAGTATTGCATTTTTTTATATTCAAACATTTATTTAAAACATCAATCTCATAACATTATTTATTGCAGTTGTAATTGCAGTGCACATTTTTTAATTTGATGGGTAATAGCCCTATAGTGTCTTATTATTATAACTGAATTTATTGATCAAATGTAAGAATTTGACATGAAAGATGATGCATACATTTAATAAGATAATACAAATTTCCTTTTTTTATATACACTTATGAGTGAGAAGTAGAGAGGTAGAAACAGCTTTGGACGTCTTGATAAATGCTTGTATGTACGTTATGTGCAGACCCATTTGATATTAGGACTGCTTTACGTCTAGGTTGGTTGTTTATGTTTTTATGTTATGGTCATACTGTGAAATAAATGTAATTTAGGGGGGAAAAAAACAAGGTTGTCCGTGTTTCTAAATTTTATTTGGGTGCATAGGATGGCCTGGATGGGTGTAGGATTTCCCGGCCTGAAATTGTGTCCCAGTCCAGCCCTGCCCATGTTTATTTATACTAGAACATCATAGTGTAGATGGCTATGTTGTGTTCACAAACAAGCTCTGCAGTATCTCTCTCCATTCTAATTAGATGTGAGGGGCTCTGCTGAACACTGCCACTGAGGACAGAACATGAAAAAACAAAACAAAGGGAGAAATAATGTAAGAGCATAATTTCAAGCCTTACTAGAATTATTATATATTTTTTTGATCATGTAAATAGTTTACCTGTGAGCCAAATTAGTGAGACAACTCTGATCATGCTTATTTGGGCTGAATAAATATTCTAAGTGAGAAATGTTCAGTCTTTGTTGATTCTGCATCCCTCTAAGCAGGCACGTGCACACATAGACATCAAAGGGGGCTTGAGCACCTGCCCTTTTTCTTCCCTTTTTTCTCCCCTTTTTTTCTGAGGTTTTTTTATTTTTTTTATAAATTAATTATATATATATATATATATATATACAACAGTTAGCTCCGGTCCGCAAATCTGATTGGATGAGAGACGTTCCACGAGCACTGATGGTCTGACACCATCAGCACTCTAGGACGCTTCACTGTGTGTGTATCACTCCGCCACATTAACCTTTGAAAACAAGGGGCTGGCGACACTTGATACATCTAAGTTTTCCTCAGCAGACATGGCAAATGCTACTTTTTTAAAGAATATATAATTTGACCTAAAGTACTGAAAGCTCGTCAGATGATGAAAACGACAGAGGGAAACTGGCTTTAACAGCACAAACTTCAAGAATTGTAACCGTCTCATCTAATGATTTAGACAACTTGGAGAAAAGCCGACATGAACCTAACACTGTGTCTGGCAAACACTGTGGGCTTGAATTGTTTCAAAACTTGGCTAGATTAAAAACAAATCACTATAGACCTTAAAACCATCAAAAAGTCACAACTAAGCTCAGTGTTGTGAGATGCTTATGCGTCCATTCAGACGAATAAGGGAGAAATGTTACCAGGTGCATTACCAGGTGCGTTATCAATGAGCCTCCTCTTAGCCGTGGATGGAATTTAATTAATTCACGGCCATCAACAACGTTTTTAAAGGCCTTATAAAACAGATCTGATGAGCCGGTAAGGATAAATCAACACACTACCCTCCAATTTCACCTAAAGACCAGCGAATACTGAAGAATTCGGCTGCTCTGGATGCTGGAAACCCAAAAGGATTACTAAATTAAATTTGGTATAACATACAGTTACACTTTGGACGAAGGGGGAAGGAGGGTAATAGACATCTTAAACCGAATCGTTTGCTCTGAAACGCAATGAAAATGGTACAAAATATTTTACAATGACTTTCAACCAGGAAACAAAGAACAACAAAAACCCACTAGAGATGGACAGAGAAACTTATAGGGGTGCTATGATTGAAGAGCCTGGTAAGCCCTTGTGTCCAGTTTCTTCACTGGAGAAATATCTCCAATAAATCCCACCCGACGCAAAAGCAATCTACCTGCAGCCAAGAAAGACGTTTAAGGCCAATGATAATATCTGGTACACCGCTTTCCTCTTGGAGTAAATCAGCTATGTCAAATACTCCCAAGAATTTGTCAAGAAGCCGAGACGCGTTCATCGTACACGAAAAACAGCATCAGGGCCACTATGATTCAGAAACTTTCCAATGCAGGCTTAGAATCAAGAGAGATCATGGCCATCAGTGGGCACAGGTTTGTGTGCTGTTTTTTATTATTATTAGGGTTCAAGCCCGAAGGGTTTCTTACATCTTTGGATTCCTTGGCTCATGTCGAACAAAACGTTTATCTCCGATTTATTATCCGTCATGAAAATTGTTGCGCTAATTTACATAATTCGAAAAACCTACTTTTTCGAACTCCTCCTCGCCGTATGTCCAATTCACACTAGAATTGGCATTTGTCTACTATGAAACTTCTTGACAAAAATGTATCAAAGGAATTTTGATTCGATCAAAGCGTTACACAGATATAAGCCAACAAATTGTCTGGTGTCGTCCATTTTGTACGTATTGACCAATATCTACCAAACGAAAAGGCCAAATGTTACTGAAACTTGATAAACATAGACAACAGGACATTCTGAGGATGCACGCTAAAATTTGTAAAACGTTTCGCCTATAGGGGCACTACAACAAAAAAACGCAACAATATGATCAATGAAGTTGAAAATTGGCATGCATCTTGTAGGGGCCAAAGGCTAATATATACTACAATATCAGTTGGACAAATAAAAAACATGCCCGCCAGCAGCCAATCAATTTTCAGCAGCTAATAACGTCAAATCTGAATGGCCGACCATTACTAAGCGTGAGATATTTGTAGGCAGTGTTAGAATGAGGCTGTGTACCAAGTTTTATGAAAATCAGCCACAAGGTGGCACTATAACAATGACATTTACATTTTCACCAATAACTCCGCAACCGAGTTGAATAATCTAAAAATAAAATTTTCCTCAATTCCTTGCACCAAGACCTACAAAATGTATATCTACGTTTTATGGCATTTTATAAAATGTTTCCGCTATTCTAATTTTCTTTTTCAAACTCCTCCTAGGCATATATCTGATTCTCACAAAAATTGGTGTTTGTCTACTATGAACCCTCCTGACAAAAATTTATCAAAGGAATTTTGACTCGTCGAAGCATTGCAAAGATATAAGCCAAATAATTTGTCAGGAGTCATCCATTTTGTGCGTATGGACCAATATCTGCCAAACGAAAAGGCCAAATGTTACGAAACTTGATACACATATACAACAACACATTTTGAGTCTGCATACAATATCGCGAAAACATTAGCCCATAGGGGGCGCTACAACTAAAAAATGCTCATAACTCTGCAACTGTATTATCAATGAAGTTGAAAATTGGTATGCTTCTTGTAGGGGCCAATGCTTACATATTCTACAATATGACATGGCCGCCAGCAGCCAATATTTATAAATGGTGTGTAAATTATTGTATATTATTCAATGTTATCTGCTATTGTGAACTACATAGGACTCCCTAGGTCAATAATTATCAAAGAAAAGTTGAACTTTAGTTATTTATTTAGGTATTTAGAGGTTGCATTTATCATGAGGGTTTGACCAAGTGTATCCAAAAGCTTATAATTCCTAAAATAAATATTCTAACTTCTAAAACCTTTTTGGAGATTGGGTGCATCGTGGCTTTATAACAGTTAAAAAGTAAAAAAAAATGACCACCATAACAATTATCCTGTTTCAGGATTGTTGAACACAAGACATCAGTCATATGTAACACCAGTTTGCAAATTCAGCAAAGTACATATACATATACAAATACATTCCTTTTTTGTATACTTATACTTAAAAGTCTGAACCCATTAATCGCTGCTAGCAGTTATATTTGTTATTGTTATTATTATTATTTAAATGTACTTTAATTGACTATCATAATGCAAAACACGTGTTCTGGTTTAAATCGAAAGTTGTTTATTTGTATAGGTCAGAAATCTCGCTTAAGTCGTATTGTAGACCATCACTTGACACTAGAAAACACTGGAGTGCAGTCATAGCAGATCAGGAAGAAACCGTACCAGCAAAGCGACAAAAAACTCCATCTCCAAATGACTACATCACAGGACATACCATTAGCGGGAATGTACAAATAAATTATTACAATAGTCCCAAGGACCAACAAACACACTAGGTTGTTGTCATCAGCTGCCACCATGTTGTTGCTTTTCTAAAGCTTTCGAAAAAAAATCTTATTAAATGAAATATAAACAAAAATGATAATACTTGAAAGTTAAAGTTAAGTTAAACTGTTAACTTTTTGTTTATTGAAGGATGGAAAATATATAGCCTTTATGAAAAATTAAATAAATTCCTGACCATATTGCATGTAAAAAGTCAGTCGTTCATCGATGACAAACTTCTTGTTCATCGATGGCTAAACAATGTAAAAATAATAAGAATGAACTAATTATCAAACTACGCTGTTTTAGAAATGTAATTTTCATTAGCTTCTTTGTTTATTGAATAGTACATGAGTCACGGCACACACTGGCAACCACACGTGTCTCTCTCTCTCTCTCTCTCTCTCTCTCTCTCTCTCTCACACACACACACACAGCACAAACACGCACACACGCACACTCCCTGCCTCATTAATGTCATAACTTGTTAGAAACAGCCAGAGCCCTTGTTGGTAGTTCTAACAGGACATTTTCGAAGCGCATTGTTTGAACTGCACATCACATCCTGCTCTGTGGTGTAAGAAAGTAGTTCCATGCACAAGTGCATTTTTTATGACAGTCCTAAAATTCTTTCTTTCTTTTTTATTTTCTTATTTGTTGAACTGTGATTACCTATGGCAAATCACAGCAGTGCTGATGTTATCGCACTCTTGCTCGTGTGATATTGCTTAAATATATTCCTGTTTGAGCACAGATTCCCTGTCAAACAAATATATTTATTGAATAAAAAAATCTAAATATCAGGTCGGGAGATGAGACTTAGTCAAATTTGGATGCCCTCCCTCGCGTCTCCGTGCAGCAGTGCAGCAAAGACATCAGACACACAGCAGCCCCTCCCAGCTCCTATCCCAGTTGTGTTTTTCTCTTGTGTGGAGGTAAGTGGTGATGAACAAAAGACTAAGCTACCAGTGCCTTAACTTTACAGATAATTAGCCAAAAGACAAATATAGTTAACTCATGAGCTACTAGCTAATGTTATAAGTTAGCTAAAGTTTAGCTAAGGCAATATATTATGGCCATACAGGCTAATGTACTGTACTTAATAGAGACACTACAGGTGAATTTGTGTCTAATAACATCATCACAATTGCCACATTGAAATGCAAATTAAGGTTTAACTAATTGAAATGCACTAATTTGCATACATTTGACAAGGCACTGCTGGTGAATAGAATGCAAGACTCGAAATTGCGAAATTGTGGTTGCATATGCTCCCAATATTGAATCTGTGTGTCCTCAAAATATATTTGGGATATAATGTTTGCTAATTACTGCACTATGTGCCTGCTGTGAGCTGATACAGTGACCGGTCCATCATTTTATTCAATGCTACATACCCAATTAAACTTCATCTTTACATTCTTAACTTATTGCAGATATTAGATTGGTTAATATTAGCCGTCAATCACTCCCTTTATCATGTGACAGGGAGCTAACTATCGTGCAAAATTTAAAGACCTGAAGAGAGAAGATGAAAAGAACACTGAGAGATTTATTTTGTAAGCCACCTAAAGTTACAGATAATGTAACTCCTGGAGTTGGGGTGATGGCGATCATCTGGTGAATGTGGATCCACCAGCGGAAAAGAAGGCTTACAGTTTTCGGAGAGAGTGGCTGAAAGACTTTGAGTGACTCCGCTATGAAAATGGCTCAATGCACTGCATTCACTGTAAAGCCTGTGGGACAGAGGTGGCAGGTAGCACCGCATTCGTCACTGAATCCACACATTTTAAGCACGAGGGCTTGATTAAACACGGGGAGAGTGCCATGCACAAGAAATGCCAGGACAAGTGTGTGGCAAAGAATTCAGGATCAGATTTGATTGTTGAAGCTTTTAATTGTCAGGATGCTTGCCAGAAGTTCAGCTCAATTGGCAGAGCTGAACATGAAATTTAACACCGCCAACACAATCTCCAAAGAAGAGCTTGCCTTAAATAAACTGTAACACATGTTGCAGCTCATGAAATTGAACGGCGTTGAGATCAATATGACATACCAAATGACAAGTCATGTGCCAGCATCATCGGCGTGATAGCAGATACCATCCGCGAGAACACTGCAGTTAAAGAATCATCAGCTCAGTACATCTCATTCATCATTGATAGAGACACCAAAATGTCTGTCAAGGAGTGTGTGATAGTGGATGTCCGCATCCTGCTTGATGGACAGCCAACAAACAACATCGTCAGACATGTTGAGGTGGAACACACCAATGCTGATGGTGAGGATGTTTTTTTAAACACATAGCCTATTTAATATTATATAGTAACACGTTGATTTAACTGCAGTTATCAATGGCAATATATTAATCTACTTGTGACAGGGCGGAGGGCGGGGCCGGGTTGTGACAGTGCACACCCAGCCCCTAATCAGGCTAATCAAGCCTCAGATCGGGATAAAGACCGACTGGAAGCTGCCGTACGAGAGAGCAGGAGAAATTTTTTACGGGCAGCTGTCCGACATTAAACGATTATTTATATTGTCAAGCTGGTTCTCGCCTCCTCCTTTCCATTAATCCTTTTACACTGGTGCCAAAACCCGGGAAGGAGGAGGGATGCGCTGTAGTTGAGTCCTCGCCACTACCATCCACCCCAACGGAGCAGCCGTGGCCATCCGCTGGAGGACGGAGGAGCCCGGCTGCCTGGAAGGGGATAAACGTTCGGCAACCTCGAGGGGAGGACGGGCTCCCAACCAAATGCCTGAAACGGTTACCGCTGCTAGGGGCGGGGAGACGCCTACCATCCACCAAAAATGCAGAGGGGCATTCCGGCTGTCATCCGCTAGGGGGTGGAGGAGTGGCCAAGGACCAAGCTACGGCATATCAGAGAACCGGTGTGTAAGTGTTTTTTTTTACTTCTCTCTCTCTCTCCCACTGCTGCTACGCATTGGCCTTTCCCTCTCTTTTAAATTTTACTTTGGTTTTTAGGGGGGTACTGCACTGTGTTTTTTATTATTTTTCTATCCCTCACCCTGTCCCCTCCCAGATTCAGGAAGGTGGGAATGACCTGCCGGCAGATGGGCCGGAAGGTACGCCCCCCAGGGAAAGGGGGGGTGTACGTCATTCCGGGGGCTCCCCGTCCTGAGAAAACGAGGGAGGAATGTGACAGGGCGGAGGGCGGGGCTGGGTCGTGATGCTGCAAACCCGGCCCCTAATCAGGCTAATCAAGCCTCTGAGAGGGATAAAGGCCGACTGGAGACTGCAGTGCGAGAGAGAGAGAGAGAGAGAGAGAGAGAGAGAGAGAGAGAGAGAGATTTACGGGCAGCTGTCCGACACCTTTGTGTGTTTGTCTTTTTGTTTAGTTCTACATTAAACTATTATTTATATTGTCAAGCCGGATCTCGTCTCTTCATTTCCATTAATCCCTTTACACTACTATAGTAAGGTCTCTTGTAATATCACAATTATTCAGTGTCTTACTGAACATGCTTGTTTTTCTATTGTAAATGGATTTATTTGTTAAATGTAATTGTTAAATTATTAATGCTGTTAGCGCTGTTTAAACAGTATTTAACCAGTGGGAATTATTTTAGGATTCTATCCAGCCAACAAGTCAAATAAATATGTTAATACACTCACCTAAAGGATTATTAGGAACACCATACTAATACTGTGTTTGACCCCCTTTCACCTTCAGAACTGCCTTAATTCTACGTGGCATTGATTCAACAAGGTGCTGAAAGCATTCTTTAGAAATATTGGCCCATATTGATAGGATAGCATCTTGCAGTTGATGGAGATTTGTGGGATGCACATCCAGGGCACGAAGCTCCCGTTCCACCACATCCCAAAGATGCTCTATTGGGTTGAGATCTGGTGACTGTGGGGGCCATTTTAGTACAGTGAACTCATTGTCATGTTCAAGAAACCAATTTGAAATGATTCGAGCTTTGTGACATGGTGCATTATCCTGCTGGAAGTAGCCATCAGAGGATGGGTACATGGTGGCCATAAAGGGATGGACATGGTCAGAAACAATGCTCAGGTAGGCCGTGGCATTTAAACGATGACCAATTGGCACTAAGGGGCCTAAAGTGTGCCAAGAAAACATCCCCCACACCATTACACCACCACCACCAGCCTGCACAGTGGTAACAAGGCATGATGGATCCATGTTCTCATTCTGTTTACGCCAAACTCTGACTCTACCATCTGAATGTCTCAACAGAAATCGAGACTCATCAGACCAGGCAACATTTTTCCAGTCTTCAACTGTCCAATTTTGGTGAGCGCTTGCAAATTGTAGCCTCTTTTTCCTATTTGTAGTGGAGATGATTGGTACCCGGTGGGGTCTTCTGCTGTTGTAGCCCATCCGCCTCAAGGTTGTGCGTGTTGTGGCTTCACAAATGCTTTGCTGCATACCTCGGTTGTAACGAGTGGTTATTTCAGGCAAAGTTGCTCTTCTATCAGCTTGAATCAGTCGGCCCATTCTCCTCTGACCTCTAGCATCAACAAGGCATTTTCGCCCACAGGACTGCCTCCTACTGGATGTTTTTCCCTTTTCACACCATTCTTTGTAAACCCTAGAAATGGTTGTGCGTGAAAATCCCAGTAACTGAGCAGATTGTGAAATACTCAGACCGGCCTGTCTGGCACCAACAACCATGCCACGCTCAAAATTGCTTAAATCACCTTTCTTTCCCATTCTGACATTCAGTTTGGAGTTCAGGAGATTGTCTTGACCAGGACCACACCCCTAAATGCATTGAAGCAACTGCCATGTGATTGGTTGATTAGATAATTGCATTAATGAGAAATTGAACAGGTGTTCCTAATAATCCTTTAGGTGAGTGTATATACCTGTATATATAAATTGTAATTGTGGTTCTCCTTAATTTTTGGTGGGTGCTCCTCCTTTTTAAAGTTGTAAAAAAGTAAATTTCGAGCCCTGGGATAAACAAAATAACTAAAGCATATTACCACAGAACTTCCTCAGTTAATGACTTACATCAAGAGTCTTTTCCCCTTCAATGTTATGTTTAAATATGCAGATTAGCATATTTATTTTGTAGAAATCATTATTTTGATTATTATTCTGATTATTATGTAGAAATCTGTTGAGTATGCAAAAAATGCGTGAGTGTGAGGGAATTAAATTAATTGGTAAGGATGTCAAAGTTGTGTTAATATATTTAACGGTTTGTTTAAAAATAAACAATATATAAATAATTATGAGAAAAGCCCTTTTTTCCACTTGAGCCCCTGCCTCCCAAAATGTCTGTGCACATCCCTGCCTCTGAGAATAGGAATGACACCTCCACAAAATGCTTTCAGATACAGGACTAAGGTGGACCACTAGCTCCTCCAACCCACAGGTTTTGTAATTACTGCAATTCCTGCCATTAGGCTTATGAATTTTGACACATTTATTCTGTAAATCAAATTTAAATAAAAAGTTGAGGCTGCATAGTCGAAGAAAAATCGAGAATTCTAATTGAATAGGGTATCTAAATATTTGAAACCAACATACTGTTAGAGAAAGCACACATTTGTGAAATTGCACTTTTGACTAAAAACTTTAAAGGAACATTTCACCTCAAAATGAAAATTCTCTCACCATTTACTCTCAGATGTGTGTGACTTTCTTTCTTCAGCAGAACACAAACTGAGATTTTTGGAAGAATATTTCAGCTCTGTAGGTCCATAAAATGCAAGTGAATGTGTGCCAAGTTTTTAAGCTCCAAAAAGCACATAAAGAAAGCATAAAAGTAATCCACACGACTCCAGTGGATTAATGTCTTCTGAAGTGAAACGCTAGGTGTGTATACGAAATTTTTTTTTTTTTACAAAAATCTTTAACTTCTGGCCAGGTTCATGATGAGGGTGGAGTTCAAACTGCCTCTCAAATGACACAAGCGTGAAAGCCTCCTCTGCATAGATATTCATACGTAGATACCTTAATAGAAACTGTTGTTATGGACCATGATTATTCCTTGCAAAAGCAGCTAATGCAGCAGTCTGAGCAAGAAGCTCTATCTGAGGCATCTCCTCAATTCACTTGCATTTAAACTGATTCAAACGGCTCTCTTTGTTGACCATTCCAAGATGGCACCACGGTTGACGTATCCAAGCCAGAGGAATGAGGCATCTTTGTATGAATATATATGCTCCTCTGTTGTAAACAACACTGTGCTTCCATATTTTTTTGTATTACATGAATCATTTCTCGCATGAACATGCCAACGTGCTTACATCATGCGAGAGGCAGTGTGTGTTTAACCACCTTGAAATTAGTAAAAAAAATATATATATATTGTTCTATTCCTTGCATCACCTATTAATTCACTGGAGTCATATGGATTACTTTTGTGATGACTAGATCTGCTTTTTGGAGTTTCAAAAATGTGACTCCCATTCACTTGCATATTATGGACCTAAAGAGCTGACGTATTCTTCCAAAAATCTCCGCTTGTGTTCTGAAAAAGAAAGAAAGTCATCACACACATGCACAGATAGACTCCAGATTGTGCTCAAAGTACTGCACTTTGTGCTCTGACTAGATAAGTGTCCTTTGTTTGTATTTCTTTTTCCTAATTTTATATTTTAGTTTTTAAATTTGGCCAATGGCATAAATTCTCAATTAAAAGCTTGTTGTAATGCCCGACAACAGCATTTGAGTTCTAATTCTGCAAGACCGCACAAGCCCCTGACCCTCCCTCTCCGACTTCCCTTGTCACAGCCACCACAGTTAACGCAAGCAAATCGAGCACCCTGCAGAACAGCATCCACGTCTCTCTGACCTGTCTTCATTGGTGACAGCCAGGCAATGATAGTGTTTGTCCTAAGCTTCGGGATTGTTTGTCACTGTTGTGAAATTAAACCACTATTAAAACATGTCAATACAGCCAGACTAACTTGGGCAATAGCCCACCATTAAGCCTAACAACAAGCAAGCTGGTCTGGCGTTGGCATAAAATAGAGTTGGTATGCCGCTGTCAATGAAAAACAAGTGAACTATGGTAGGCTAGTTTCTTTGTCAGGCAACTGAAACAAATAAATATGCATTAATGTGGTTAATAGTGAATCATATTTGGATATCATAAGCGTTAGCCGACCTGTAACCTGTCACAAGAAAATGTGCAAATATATGATTCGTCCACTGTTTTCATTATTCATGAGAAGTTCTGGCCTTAACCTTAGACAGGAAATTTTTTGCAATCCTGACACATGGGCCAAAGTGCATTTCCATAGTAAAAAAAAACAACAGAGTTGCATGTGACTGACACCCCTGAAATGTTTCTGAAGCATGTGTTTTTACAAAAGAGTGTCTAGAATTATGGGCAAGGGCTTGTTTGAAATACATTATTTGTAATGTAGGGTGCAAATAGAAACAGGTTGGTATTTACCTGTGCATTAATTTAGAAACTAAATTTAAAACAGAATCCAAAAAGCCCTGTGGCTTTTTGTGGACTTGCAGTGCTTTTCCAGTGCAATGGAGTGTTTCAATTTCAGTAGCTACATGCACAAACAGCTAGATGATACATAGAATAATTATTAAAATACTTAATATTGGTTAGGCCTATCACAGGCTCTGGATCAGATGGCTCTTTTAAATTTAAGAGCATAGTTGTTAAATTACACACTAGTTATAGCCTTGTGATTAAGAATGGAATTATGTAAGCCATAAATATTTAACTGTAATCTGTTTACGCACGTTATAAAATGTTATGTAATTAAAAGTACTTGTTTTTGTAATCTTATTATGTAATTCCGATTACATGTAATCTGTCACTATCCAGCATTGATGATGTCATCAATACAGAGTACAGAGTACATGTACAGAGGCCCCAAATGGGATCTGGACATTTAAGAAACTTTTTCATTTATACATATCATTGTGTCATGCAGTAGATCACAATATGAAACCTAGTGGCATCTGCAAATTTTACTAGCCCTTTGCTCAAAACTTACAACACTTTACTTTTCCAAATCACTTTTAACCAAATGGCCCCAATGTTATTTTTGGTGGAATTTTGAAGTCAGTTCCCTTCAGGTTCACACTGGTGTCCTAGCAGGGTAACACCAGGTGTAGTTGATCCTATTATGCACACTTGTTTGAATACCAATCTACATACTGTTTGTCTTCATTTTGAAAATCATATTTTGTTTTAAATGTAACACAATCAAACATTTTGAGAAATGTTTTGTTTACTTTGCTGTCTTTCTGTAAAATAAATGTATTTTTGTTGTCTAAAGCAATGACTCTCAGTGGGCCACTATATCTTATTGTACTATATTAAATATAAGCAATTTTGATTTAAGAAAATTAATTAAGAAAAATATATTTTGACTCTAATGAATCTAGGTGTAATGTGACTACTGATGAGAATACATTGGCTTGCATTATACAAATCTAAAAAATACTGTATATTATATGAAAGGTTGTTGGTTAGCTGTTGTGGTGTTGTTTGTCTCAATAAATAGTCTTTATCGTTGCTTTATCAACTTTATTAACCACTATCTCAACTACATGATCACTCTCCTCACTCTGGCGATCTCTCTCTCATTCACATCCCCATTCTTGCGATATCACTACACTACATCCCACCCATTGTTAGTATTAGAGAACTTATATAGCCCCAAATAACAAGTTATCTTCAATTTCAACCTTTGTTACTGTTACTCTGAACATAATATTTACTACTGCTATTTTGTTTCAATCTAAACTGACTAAACAGTCAACAAACATACTCAAAATATTTACATAATCATGTCCTTGAAATGAGCAGGTTTCTTAACCACTCTACCACTCCGGGTAGTCAAAGGTTTGCTACAGGAGTCCGGTATTGTAACAGAAGAACTCAGTGGCTCTTCTGCAAAATCTGACTTGACCACTGTCTCTTGTGTTCCCTGATCACATTGTTTTTCTGTAGGTTCTGGTATGCTAATCTCCAATTGAATGGGAACATGACAAATGTGCTTCACATTTCTCACAATCCTAGAGCCATCCTTTACATTGACCATTTCAAAGGAATTGTCTGATGTGTGCCTCAGAAGTACAAAATGAATATCTCTATTCTTAGAGTCCGGCTTGCCATCGTCCATACTACGCCACATATATGATGTCTTCCAACTTAAAGTTGTGTTCTTTGGCACGTCTTGCCATGTCTAAGTACTGCTTCATTTTTTCATTGTAGCTTTTATGACTTTCAATGTCTTTTGTTTCTCTTTTGTCTGTGATGAGACTAGGCAACTTCGTCGCATATCTCGTCCAAACATCAGATAAGCTGGTGTCTCACCCGATGCTCTATGTCTCGCTTTGAAAGATCTTCTCTCCAATTCCTTCCCTCACTTTTAGCTGCTTTGAAGGCTTTCTTGAAGTAATGATGAAATCTTTTGGGGTAGTAAGGTGAGGCCTTGATGTGCTTAACTCCACTAGTTCTCAGAAATACCTTGAAGACTTTGCCAACAAACTGCTTCCCATTATCAGTCACTTGATTTGGATACCCAAATCGGGCAAATATTTTCCTCATTTCCTTGCTAACAGTCTCGGATGTTATATCAGCAATGACTACTGCTTCAGGGTATGATGTGTAATAGTCTATAACAGTAAGTATATAGACATTCTGAATAGGACCCACCAAATCAACACCTATCTTGGTCCACGGTCTACGAGGTAGTTCTAATGGATGCAGTGGTTGATCTTAATGCAATGGTTGATTCAGAACACACACATTACAGTTTTTGACCCTTCTTTCTACCTCCATGTCCATATTAGGCCAATAGAATTTGCTTCTCAAGAATTGCTTTGTGCAAATTATACCTTGGCGTGTCTCGTGTGCAATTTTCAAAGCTTGCTGGACCAGTGCTGGAAGGAAGAACTAGCCTGTGTCCCTGCAGCAAAAGACCTTCATGGGTTGACAACTCAGCTGAGCAGCGTTTGTATGGTTGTAAGCTTTCAGGAATTGTAGCAGGCCATTGTCCTATCTCCACTATGGAAATCAGTTGTGTCAAGGTAGTATCTTTCATTGTAGCACTTTTAAGTTCCTCAAGAGTCAAGGCTTGTACATCCATCATATTTACAGACAACACTCAGTCCAAATACGTGTCCACATAACTGTTGTCCTCGGTTTCTGGTAAAGGAAGTCTAGAAAGTGAGTCTGCAACATTGTCTTTACCTGCAATGTGTTCAATCTTGTTGTCATATGGATACAGTCTCAGTCCAATCTTTTATTCTAGGAGGCAAATGTTTAGACTTTTCTGGATTGAGCATATAAATGAGAGGTTGATGATCCGTTGATGATCCTCCCCACAAATACAGCTTTGAAGTGTTCCACACGCCTATACTGCCCTACAAAGCAAAAAGGCAGTAACTACGCAGAAGCGCAGAGCTGAGAAAAATTACTTTAAAGTTATCCTGTCATCCAGCCTAAGTAGTTGTAGGTAGATTATTGGACATGTGGCTGTTTTGTTACTTTATATTAGCTTATTCTTTGTACATATCAATCCTCATAATTAATTACATATTTTATCCCTATTTTGCAGTTACTGTATTAGTGCTTTGTATTACTTACCAAAAGCGTGGCACCATACCAACTCATACAGAGGGACAACATTTTCATAGGTTAATATAATTAAGGGGAATCCAAATAAAATATATTATTTTATATTCAGAAGAAGAAACCATGCAATAAATAAATGCTTAGGAACAGGAACCAATGTGTTTGAGCCTGAGAGCTAAGGGGGGCGTAAATACCTGCCGGCTCGCTCTGCAGAAGTTTGTTTTTGTTGAAAGCATGGATGCAGTAAAGAGAAAGATGTCAGTTTTGCTCACAACTCGCTAACTTCTCTAAACAGCGGACATAGTCTTCAAACAGCGGCCACGAAGAGAGTGTGTTTTAAGTTGAACAGACACCTGTCACATTAAAGAATAACTGTTACACCGATAGCTGTGTTTATGGACAGTTATATTCTCCTGCTAGACAACAACGCCGTGAATGATTAGCCTATGAAAAAAGAATACGGCGTTCATGTAGGCTAATAAGAGCGAAGAAGATCAAGCTGGCTGCTTGGAAGTTATGGGATAGCCTGATGCCTTTAGAAGTTTTACCTCCTTACCTGTGTGTGTTCATCATGGAAACAGTAACTTCACTGCGCAGCATATACAGTAATGGATTTTACTGTACTCATGCTTTGTTTCACTAGGGCTTTTTGCAGTTACTGTACAAACGACTACCATTTTTCTCGAAAACGACACACATTTGAGATAAGATGTTTTGTCACATAACAAAGGATGCCTTGAATGTCATGAAAATGATAATAACTCATTTTTGACCAAAAATGCAGTTACTGCCTTTTTGTTTTGTAAGGCAGTATACACACCCTAGGGCTTCCCGCTCTATCTGAGAGTAACGCCTTTCTGTGGGTGTCATTGAGCGGCTCGCATATGCTACAGGTTTCTTAGCTCCATCTTCTTGTATCTGAAGCAAAACTGCTCCAAGTCCGACTGCACTTGCATCACTTATCACAACTGTTGGAGCATTTATGTTGAAGTATGCTAGGCATGGCTCACTAGTTAATTCTTTTTTCAGTCTTTTAAATGCATTTTCTGCTTCAGATGACCATTGCCACTCTTGTCCTTGTCTGGTCAGTTTTCTGAGAGGCTCAGACAGATTTGCGTAATTGGCAACAAACTTCATCAAACATCCACAAGTGCCTAGAAATGAATGTAACTTTTCAGGCCTGGGAGCATTGCAAACTGCTTCAAACTTTCGTGGATCTGGTTTTATTCAGTCCACTGTGACAACATGACCCAAAATCTCAATCTGCTTTAGTCCAAAGAAAAATGTTTCCTTATTCAAGGTCAGTCCTTTTTCTTGGAAAAACTTTTCTCAGTCTTTGCTCTAGCTCATTTTCATTTTCAGCAAACACGACCACGTCATCCATGTAGCACACCACACCTGGTATCCCACATAACACAGAGTCCATGGCTTTCTGGTATGCTTCAGGAGCACTAGACAATCCGAACGGAACCTTCCTAAAACGGTAGCATCCTCTGTGTGTAATGAATGTGGTCATTTGTCTGGATTCAGGTGCCAGATCAACTTGCCAGAAGCCTTTGCGGGGATCCAGTTTTGCAAACACCTTTGCTCCCTGCATTGCTTGCAGTGTACTGTCAATTGTTGGTACAGGGTGTCTTTCTCTTACTACCGCTTTATTCACTTCTCTCAAATCTACACAATGTCTCACTTCTTTAGTGTCTTTTTTTGGAATGACAAGAATGTTTGACACCCATTTGATCCTTCATGCACTTCCTCTATTATTTCATCTTCCAGCATTTTGTCCAGCTCCTGATTCACAGCCTCTACCATCAGGTAAGGTACTCTCCTTAAAGCTTGAGCTACAGGTGTGAGCTTTCCATTCACCCGATATTTTATGGCTGAAACCTTTGATTTGTCCCAGTCTTTTAAACAAAGACTGATATTCAGCCTCAAGTTTCAAAAATCTTTCTGACAAAATTTCAATTGCACCAACCTGGTCTGTGGTATTCAGAATCTTTAAGTCAAAATATCTTCCTAACAGCGGCTCTACATTTCCTTTTGATTACAAAAATGTAATATTTTGTGTCATTATCCTTCCATTCGAAATGTGCTTCAAAAAATCCCACACAGTGGAGCGGGTGCATCTGTGCATAGGCATAGAATTTTCTCTTTGGTTTGTTTTAGTTCAACTTTTTGTGCAAAAAATCTGTAAAAAAAAAATCTGTTCTTCTCCTATGAAATTTCTACCACTTCCTGTATCTATGACCATCTTCAGCCTCTGTCCATTAACTCTTATGGTCTCTTTTCCTTC
Organism: Xyrauchen texanus; assembly: GCF_025860055.1. Taxonomy (NCBI): domain Eukaryota; kingdom Metazoa; phylum Chordata; class Actinopteri; order Cypriniformes; family Catostomidae; genus Xyrauchen; species Xyrauchen texanus. The sequence continues at coordinate 31,985,387 of NC_068297.1, read as the reverse complement.
TGGATCAATTGAATACACAAATTCATCAGAATTGTCTTTGCAGTCTGACTGTCATTTTTATGCTCCTGTGAGTTGTTTTTCTTTCTGCAAACACGTGCATAATGGGGCATACCATACAATTATTTGTCCATAATTGTTTCTCATTCCCTGATTGTTTCCCCAGTTGTTCCTTGTTTTCCCTTGTGTATTTAAGCCCTTATTTTCCCTATTTCCTTTGTCAGTTTTTTCATGTTTTGTCATGATCTGTGCCTGGTTTCCTGCATTTTGTTATATTCTGTGTTACTTTGTTCATCTTATGTTTGCATTATAGCTGCACTTAGATCCTCATTCTTTGCCTGCCTCATCACAGAAAAACTGACCAAAGATGGATCTAGCAGCTGTCAGAATTCTCCTCCTCGAGCAAGTGGACTGTCCAGTTGAGCATCATGTCCGTGAGTTTTTTGAGCTGGCAAATTTAGTGCACCACCCAGAATACACTTTGGTGATTTTCTTCAGGGCGGGTCTCAATAGTGCACTAAAGGAGCTATTGCCTCCAGCGGATCCTCACTGGATGCTCCTCGAGTTCGTGGAGGATTCTCTGCCAGTTAGCAGCTGCCTTTCAGCTGTGGGTGTGTGGGAAGTGGGCTTTAAATCTCCTCCCACAGTGGTGCGCCCCCAGCATTTCATGGCTCGTCCCTCCACGCCTGCCACGGCCAACGCCCACACCTGCCACGGCCAATGAGCCAACGCCCACGCCTGCCACGGCCAACGAGCTGGAAGTCTTGTCATCCCAGAGCCAGCCAGCATTGCCAACTTCGACCGTCTGGAGGAGAAGGAAAAAAAGAGGATTCTGTTCCCCAGTTTCTGCCAGTACTCTCTTCCATGGCTCCGCCCCCAGGGTCTTCCACCCCCCATGGCTCCACCTCCTGTCCCAGTCCCTGTCCTGTGTCCACCTCCCAGGTCGCCTGTCCCTGTCCTACAGCTACCTCCCATGTCTCCTGACCCGGTCCCCATCTTGAGGTCATCCCCTTGGTCTCCTGGGCGTCCCCCAGATTTGCTCTGGTCCTCTTGGTCTCCTAGCCCTCTGCTGGATCTACTCTGTTCCCCTTGGTCTCCTGGCCGTCCGCCTGATCTGCTCTGGTCTCCTTGCCATCCGCCTGATCTGCTCTGGTCTCTTTGTTCTCCTGGCTGCCTTGCGTTCTTTGAAAGGTTTGGTTCTTGGTCGAAAGTTCATTCCGTCGATGTTTTGATCTCTGTATGGTCGAAGTTTATTGTCTGTATGAATTAGGTTGATTGTGAAGCGAGGCCTTCTTGGGATGTCGATCAGATATATGTTGTTTCAATTCTTCTGCATATATAATCTTACACTTTGTTCATCTTTTGTTTGCATTAAAGCTGCACTTAGATCCTCATCCTTTGCCTGCTGCGTCACAGCAATTAATCAAATATGGCAAATAATCTAAATTAAAAAATAATAGGAAGGGAACCACAAAGGAAATGTGGCAATTGAATCATATTAAATGTTTATCCCAAACTAATTTGCTTTACAAGAATACTAAGCCATCAGTTTCATTATTGGTACTGCATCAAAACCCACATGTCCAGGTGCAGAATGATAGTGAAATTGCTGTTGATGAACTTGTACAGCAGATACAGTTTTAGTACCAGATAGAGTTCTGTGTAATTCTGAGCACTGTGTAATATGCTGCACAGAAATACACTGCACTGTCATTCAGTGCTGAAATTGTTGATAGTGAGAGTGCCATTAATTTTTCCATCTCCTTCAATTCAAACTTTCCTTTAAATTCAGAGTCTAGGTTTTCATATTGAAGATTAAGGTGTCCCATGAACTTAACTTTATATAAAGAATGTGTAAATCCTTTGAAAAATATGCATTTATTAAATGCTGCTGTATTTAGCAATAATGGAGAAAGGGCTCCCTCTACTGTTCTGGGATGCTGGGGGAAGCTTGTTATGTATACATTTTATTGTATGGATGTGCATAACCCTGAGAGTGGTCAAATGTATTGCTCAAATATAGTGGTGATGCTTGTTCTGTTCTCACTTGGGTTTGCTTATACATTTCTAGAAATAATGGTGTACATGCAAACAGTCTCACTGTTATTCAGCAAGACTACAATAGTACAACTTTACTCCTTTATTAGGTGCATATTTGAGAGTTTGATACTTTAACCCCCAGTTAAATAAATATATTTAAAAACAACAATTTCTATTGAATTAATGAACAGTACCTCAAATGCTGGCAGAAAATCAAACTGCAGGTGGGACAGAGCTGATGAGGTTAGTCCTGTGACAGTGGCACAGACTAGAGAGCTATTTGTATTAAGCTTTGACTGTCTGTATCACTGTGTAGACTAGCTGCACAGAAATAGACTGCACTGTCATTACTTAAGAGATCTTTTATGATCAGAGAACCGTACTTGGTTGCATCTCCTCTCAATTGAATTTTGTTTTTAAAAGCATCCTCTATTTGTTCAGACACAGTAAGGAGAAGTCCCATTAATGTTAATCCATGGCCCAGGGTTTGTTTGTACCAGAGTATTGAATTGTAGCTTGATATACTGTGAAGGCACTCAAACTGTGCATCATCTCCTTTAGTTTTAAATACATTTGATGGGCTCTGATGAACTTTGGTAGTGAAGACAAAGCCTAAGAAGAAAAATGAGAGAATGAGATGTAAAGAGCATTTCAGAGAATAATGTATCGACTTAACAGCATCTATAGGCTTAATATCAGAAGTATTTTAACACATACACACACTCAAATAAAAAATAAAAAATAAACCTGTGGACCAGACTGCTGCAGCAGTAACAGTGAGATAAACTCGGATCATCTTGACTTGCTGGTCAGAACAAATTCTGAACCAAGAAAGATTTCACATCACATACAAACACCGTCCCTCAGTTGTGTAATGACGTCTCATGACCTTCCCCCACCCATAATGACTTGCTAAGAATCTCTAATGAGAGCTACATGCAGCATTCAGGGTTTTTCCTGCCACAAAATGAGGCAGAGGTGGTACCATCATGATCATGTGCACACATACACTTGTCCCATGCATTCCACTGGCTGAAGCAAACAAGCAACATATTTTAGGTGTTTAATAATTAGATTGAAGAAAATGACAATTATCAACTTATAGCATATTTAATTTAAAAATCCATCCTGTTCAATATTAAATTAGTTAAATACAACATAACAGCTAATGTGTTCATTTATAGCTAACAAACAGCAAACTTGATTAACCTCTTAAACCGATAATAAGATCATCTCTGATCTCAGGTATGTGGGTGGGTATGGTGGGAAGGGACGATGTGTTTTAGACAGAGCCGGCCCAAGGCATAAGCGAACTAAGCGGCTGCTTAGGGCCCGGTAGCCACCAGGGGGCCCCCAAGAGCACATGAAATGACAGCTTGATTTTTTTTTTTATTTATTTTTTTTTTTTTTGTGATTATGCTGTCAATGGACAATGGTAATTACACAAAAACGCAATATTAAATGCAATATTATGTTAACGGGCTGCAGGATGCAAGCACATTCAGACAGTAATGTCACAAGAAAGGACATATCCTCTGGTGCAAAAAAAAGGAAAAAGAAGAAAACAGAGGAAGAGAAAAAACAGCATGATAAAGGTATGTTAAGTTGCTAGGCTAAGTTACGAGCTAACATTAGCTGGATAGTTAGTTAACACAGCCTATGTAGCATATCTTCTTTTTTAGGAAAGTTTGATTAATCATCCGTAAATAGCATCTTAATATATTATTAGTATAACATATTACTTAGCAAGTTTTAGATTAAAGTTTTTGTCTTCTGTGTAATAATAACTTTCCTGGGTATATATTTTTGTAATAAAAATAAGCTTCTGTTCCATAAACTTTGTACTGATAACAACTTAACCTGTTAACCTTCACCCCCACTCAGGGGCTCACAGCTGAAAATGACATACCTGAATTAAAATAAATATAGCTCCTGAGAACAGTGTACCACAGGCACAATTAAGGTCTCTTTGGAAAGAAGACACTTGGCACTCTACTAACAATAAATCAGAGTTGATAATGCTCAAACAAATAAAAAGTTATAAAAGTTGAAGTGCCTCATAAATAATGTGAACTTCAAAAAATGTTTTATTATTTCATGTACAAATATATAAAAATAGACCTGGAGGAATCCAATTAGGGAAAGGATTGAAAGCCACAAGTCTCATCAGTTTATATTTCAAATTTGAGGAAGATATAATGAAAAATGGGGTTCCTGCAAGCTTTTTTCCAAGACTATGTCAGTTCCCTTTCTCCCTTCCCCTGCGCGAGGCACATCCCCAGAAATGACATCCCCAAACTAAAATAATTGTAGTTACTGAACAATTTGCTCTACATGCACAATTTAGACATATTTAAAAAGAAGACACTTTGGAGTTTATTACCCAAATGTAAAAGTTGAAAAACTTACACAGACAAACATTTATAGAATTTAAAGTGTCTTGAAGATAATTTGTACTGCAAGTAACATTGCATTATTTTATGAAAAAATAAATGAAAACGAACCTGGAGGAATCCAGTTAGGTAATTGATTGAAAGCCACAAGTCTCATCAGTTTATATTTCACATTTGAGGAAGATATTATGAAAAATGAGATTTCTGCAATATGTTTTCCAAGACTATGTCCAGGTACCAAGAAGCCTCCTTGGATACCTCAAAAAGCAACCTAATGAAAATATGTTATGAAGGGTACTGCAAGCTATTTTAGTCATCATATACACTGTTCCATGCTTTTTCAATTATAAAATAATCCACACAGCTGTTGCATGGGAAAGAATGGAAAGATAATTAGCACCGCATGTCAAGTAAATAATTCTGTATAGTTTTTATGTGGCTGGCCATTCAATCAACAATCAAACTGATGGGCAGTCGTTTAGACAGCATTCATAAATCAACAATCAAACTGATGGGCAGTCGTTTAGACAGCATTCATACTAAAGGTCGTCCATACAATCAAACTGATGGGCAGTCGTTTAGACACGTATAATGTGTGCATGTTACATAGCAACTCACCGATGTGAAATTGGACCATCTTTTCCGTCCTCAAGCATATCACCCTCGACGCTGTCTTCACTCTCCTCAATTTCGTCATCGCTGCTTCGAGTGATCGCAAATAAAACATCTTCAGCAGAAAAAACTTCTTTTGACGATCCATTTGATGAGATAATCCGTCCAGTAAGTAAGACGCGAAAACAGATGTTGACTGGGGAACCGTCTTTTTACTATGGCTTGTTTGTTGTCAAATGACGGGGTGTGGTCACAGCCTACATCGCAGGTTAGCTCCTCAATAGAGAGTGGCTGATTCAAATAAATAAAAAAATATCTTGTTCGTGAGGAATTTAGACTTTCCGTGTATCGTTGGAATCGTGCACTGCTTGGCTACATTTTCTATCAGTCATACAATTTCAATTCTTTCATTGGCTTTCGTTGTAAAGACAAAATAATAGGATCAGCATTTCATGACGTCAGAAAAACTGACCGCAGTGTTTGGATATTTTGACCTATATATTGCCTATCTTTGTATTTGTGTGTGTGTGTGCGGTCTTAATTTGTTCATTACACTCTAAGCAACACACCCATATAACGTTCGGCTACCGGGAGTCTGTTTTTATGCATAATTTTATTGCATAACCGACAAGTATGATACTTCACCCTGAAGAAACTCGATGTAAACAAAGGAATAACCATCGATGTTACAACGTTATTGTTTCTTTGGACTAAAAATGCTCTATGGGATGTTATTCAGTGGACCCTCACCTTTCCATTCAATCTGGAACTTTTAGCAGTGGATGCGTGTGTGGCTCGTTATTACGACACTACTGGTATGTACTCCGTTTTTGATTACGTGTGTTTTGATCTGTACTGCTTACATAAATGCAAGAAATACATTCATTATAAGCTTTTCATCAAAAAACAGAGCTCTATCATCGATGCTTGAGGCTTACACCTTTAAAATGATATATAGTTTGCCAAGATTAATGATGTTCTTTCACGTTAAATCTATTCATAAACATTAAACTTGTGGGGGAAAAAAACTCTTCCGTGCGCTGGCGCTCTGGCAAAGGTTAACAGGTTAACATTATTTACATTAGTCTACAATTTTGGGGTCTTCGCTATTATATTCCAATATCATTATGCCTCAGTTAGCTAGTTATAGATTAAGAGTTGTTGTTTAGAAGTGCAGATGGCTTGCTGCTGTGTATAATAATTTGTGTTGAGAAAATAACATATTTTGTCAAATATTCTGTCAAATATGTACTCTTATGAAACTTCCCTAGGAGCATTGTTGAAATATTTTGGACGTGGGGCACAACCAACTCCACCTACCCCAAGTGCCAGTGCTACAGATGATGATGATTTTTCAACAATCCCAGATCATTATATTTATATGGATAAACCATGCCTTTGTTTTTGACAGACAGTTTAATTTGACATCTAACATGGCTAGCTTTTATTATTATTATTTTCATCAAGTCCATCCTCTGCATGCGAGGAGCACTTCCCAGCACGTGTATCCACTGATGTTGTCATCTATCCTGTCTGACTCAGAAAGGACTGATCTGGTAAGCAGAGGGCCACTGCCTATAAAGGAAAACTTCACATTCCCTGAAAAATCTGATGGCCAAAGCTTCCACTACACCTACAGAAAGTTAATTAATGGGGAAAAAATGTAAGTGGAGCTGCTCACAAAGAGAAATGATACTGTCTACAGCTTCTGCTGCAAATTGTTCTCTATGAAGTACACAAAACTGGTAACAGAGGATCAACAGGTTGGGTAAATATAGGTGTGCTACTGTTACATTTAAAACTGTAGAAGGGTAAAATCATGCCAGGCAGACTTTGGAATGTTGTAAGCAACACAGCTACAACTAATAAAATTGATAAGGGGTGTGTTAGATTTATAGTGTACGAATAATCAGGAATTGACAATATTCAATCATTTTGGCGGCAACCGAAGGGCCCCCAAATCAAATTCTGCTTAGGGCCCCATAAAGGCTTGGGC